>NC_137866.1:22798763-22923763 GCF_963924005.1 Protomyctophum bolini
TCGTCAGTGTTAATTACTTCATTTGTGATTCAGAGTGTACAAATGTTACCAAATGGTTTTAATCTGTTACATTAGTACACTTATTTTACGTTATATGAACAATATACTTACCATAGGCAACTGGTGTCAATTTGAGCACTGTATGAAGGGGACATCTTTGATATGGCAACTCATCTGCAAAGTATTGCATTGAAACAAACCACATTAGGACAAAACCATGTTGTTCATGTTTTGTCAAGAGATACAGTACGTTGGTCTACACTCTACAGGAACTATGTTGTGTGTTCTGTACCTGCAGGTTTATCTAAATAGTAGGCCAGCAAGCAACGCAGTATTGCTTGGTGGCAGATAAGCAGAACGTTTTCCTGCCGTTCTAACTCCATGATGACTGGCTCCAGACGATGGACGAGGTCCTCATAGGACTGGCACACAGAAAGACACACACAAGGAATTGAGTAAAATATACTGTATTTTCTTAGAGAGACTGTCAATGAGAAAAACACAGTCATTATTCTTTAATAGCATTCACTATTCACGATTTAGATTGACAGTATATCCTTAAGTTTTAAAAAAAAAGCTCTTCTCAGAGAGGTCCTACCTCACCCTTGGGGTAGCGATATCGATATTTGTCCTGATCTCTCATTGCAAACTCGTCTGGGAACTTCTCCTGAATTTCCTCATAGGTTAGCTCCTCACACACACCCTTATAGAAAAGTAAAGGAAACAATCAATATAGGAGTGTAGAACACTTTCAGCACCCCGTCCAGTTTGTTTGTGTGTCTGTCTTGCTAGTTTGTCAGCAGCCTCATGAGAAAACAGCTGCATTGAATGCCATGAAAATGTGTGGGGAGGTTGGCAAACGTCCCTAGATTACCTGATTAAATTTGGAGGTAATTGGGTTGAGGTCCAAGGCTCATATAAAACGCCTACATTTCTTTTCAGCCATAATTTAATAAAAAATCACACACATGTGAAGTGAGTGGTGCAACCCCGTGTGGGGGTCCCGGGGGGGGGGGTCCCCGGAAGTTCCAGACCCACAGGAACGTGCTATGATCCGTATGATCTGTTTTAGGGTTCAGTGGTTTCCATTATAATGTGTAAATTTGTTTTGGCTGAAAATAGTCAATCTGCAAGCTCACAGATGCGATGCAATGTGTATGTATAATGCTATAGTGTCACAGAACAAATATAACTTAAACCCATTGCCTGCTAGAATTTATTGAAAAATTAGGATCTAATTCCAGCATTTTTTTTTAATTTGAGCTTTTATTTTGAAAAGCCGCCATTTCCTGTCAGTTAGTAGTAGACCTAAACTTGGAAACAGCTGGGCATGGGTTGTTGACAATATGAATCCAGACCGGAGTCCTGGGGAGCTCCACAGGATCTGTCAGATCTGTGCTGTCAAAGAAACTTTGTTTTGACCAAAAATGCCATCTGGGACAAGGAATAGGAGATACAGGCGATTGAAAGAAATCGATAGAATGGATTATTATGGCGACGGCGATCTAAAAGGACGATCCAGACAGTGTTGTGCTAACAACACAGCTAGCTAACAGGCTAACGTGAGTAGCATTATGGGGCTCGATCGATTGCACTATAAAAGTGCAATCATTGACAAAGATCTTTGGCAATGGCGGTAAGCGTCAGTATCAAAATTAGGCTTCAATTGACAAAGATCTTTGGCAATTAATGGCGGTACATAAAAAGACCCATGCAGTATGTTAAATTTGTTTACACAATTATCGGATTTTAAATTTAAATAAAACGGCAAATGCAATAGAGGTTGTAAAGTAATTTAACCTGAAGTTATTCAACATCCAAATGTATAGGGTTGAATACGCAGAATACACTAATGATATCTGTATTATTCCATTATGTTTTAAAACAGAACTCACAGCGTCTATCTCATTGAGGGCCTTCCACTGTTCATACTGGACCCCCAGGGGCTCTGCAGTCTGGATGGTTCTCCTCATATGACTGGTCCACACTTTCAGGTCCTTGATCTTCTGGCTTTTGATGAAGGTGGCCAAGGCACTGGCATACTGAAGGTGAGCGGAGTATTAGTTATTTCACCCACAAAGCATACAACATACGTACAGTAGCAAATTACTTACACATTTAAATACAAATTTAAGTACCACACAAGGTTGCACTGTGATGTGTTTGGACTGCAGGTTTGGACAGTTACAATTTAGGCATTTAGATGCCTAAATTGCCTCTTATCCAGAGTGACTTAAAATGTTTTTGGCTGCTCTATACCATTAGTAATACCAGTATTAGGGGCGACCTCGCCCTTGCGTGCACGCACCTGCCTGGGTTACGGCAGACTGCTGGGCGAGCGCTGGCGCTTTGGCATCTGGGTCAACATATGGAATAAATTCTGTACTGGCCATATATGGAGCATGTCTTGAGTGTACAGGGTTTTGGTGAGGTCAGATCAACATAAGGAATGTCAGAACTGGAAGGACGTGTGGGGAGGGATCAACATATGGAATTCAGAACAGGTCAGCTCCATATATGGAGATCTAAGCGTTTGAGGTTTGAGGTCAGATGTAGAGTTGCTGGCCGGCTCCATACAGGTATATGCAGATCTAGTGGGGATGATCTAGTCTTCTCCATGTATGGTACGTTATCCAGGGTTGGATGAGGTCAGTGTCGTGATCTTCATATATGGAGATGGCCATACTGTATATGTGTTGGTGGCGTGACGTGTCACGAGGCGTGATGTCACTAGGCGTGACCATATATGGAGGCGTGACCATATATGGAGGCGTGACTAACAAACGGGGATGCAGGTTTTCATAGTAAATGCAACCTACGCTAGCAATTATATTATACAGTATATTACTTCATGTCTTTTTGCTTATGCTTACCTTTTCTTTTTTTTATGTTTTTTTGTGGCTTTCGCCTTTTATTTATTTTTTATTATTTTTTATGGAGGGACACACAGTAGGCTCTCAGGCTGACAGGAAATGGGGAGAGAGATGGGGGGGGGGGGGGGGAGACATGCAGTTAAGGCCGTCTGGATCGGGAGTCAAACCCGCGGCACACTGCCAGACTGGATTACCAGCCAAGGTGCCTGGACCGCTGAGCCACGGCCCAGGCCTTATGCTTACCTTCTGACCCCTTGGAGAAAGAGCCGTGTCTCCCCCGATGCGGCCTAACAGGTTGAATTCACTCTCTCCATGTCGGCTCAGGTAGATGGAGCGTGGCGCCACATGGATGTTCATCAGATAGTACACTATCCTGCTCTGGATGTGGTCCTGGACCTGGTTCACCAGATATCTAGTGCCCACGTTGAAGATCTTGATGTAGGAGTGCTTCCTATTACAAAATATCATTGGTGAAGAGGAGATGGATATTAATTTAGGAAAAATCGTTTTTTTACTTGATTTTGACCCAACCAAGTACCTGTCTTTCTCATCATCTATAGGGACATAGCATGTCTTGTAGACCTCAATGCGCTGAAGGAAGTCTTGATTTGCCTCATCTTTGTCACGGTCCACATAATCTGGACTCCCAATCTTGACTTGCTAGATGAAAAATACTTAATTTATATAGGCTGCTCTGCGAAGTATAAACCACCTTATTAGCACCCTAAACACCTGTCTCAATTCAGAGTATTGTAAGGCACTTGCTTATCCAAAATCACCCACACTGAGTACACTCACTCACCAATGTCACCATGGCAACATCAACATCACCAAAGCCCTACCCACGTAGAAACAATGTGTGCAAAAAAATCACACCCGTTGAGGGGCGCTAAATATTAAAGTCTAACTCATGTTGATATGGTGATGTAAAACAAACGGTGCCAACACAAACATTAAATTATCTTTATTGTTAATGGCATTTAATGTTTGTGTTAGGGACAAGATTATGTAATTTCTCCCTTCATTGTCAATAGCGTTTTTAAGACAAACATTGAACTAAAAACAAACATTAAACCTGTATATAGGAGCGACCCCTCAAAAAAAAATATATATATACAAATCCCACATATGAATTAGCAGGTTCTCACCCGGATGTTCTCTGCAATGATATCTGGGTCATCACAGATTGACTCCACAAAGAACACCTGTAAGGTAACATTCAAGAGCTCAGTTTAAAGACAGTTTAAAAAAAATCTATTCTTCTCTTATAATGAAACACTCATTATTACATAGTATTTGGTGAGCTATCCTGTTTTTAGATAAGCCAATTATTATTTACCCGTTATTCCCCCCCAATTTTGGGCTTTTTCATGCTTTTATTGATGGGTAGACTAGACAGTAGTCTGAGAGGAAATGGGGAGAGAGATGGGAGGGGTGTCACCTTTGCTGGTGACACACAGCAAAGGACGTCAGGATCGGGACTCGAACCCACGACACGCTGTCAGGCTAGGATTACCAGCCTAGGTGCCTGGACCGCTAGGCCGGCCCGGGCCACTCCAAACAAATATTTCCGTCTTTTGACTGCTATTGTACCGTACTGGCTCACCTGCCAGTGAGGAGCCCCCACTGGGAGAATGTAGCACCTCCCCCATCCCACTTCTCCCGCTCGACACTCCCTGCGGACAGCTGCCATCCCAGCCCGTATCGAAGTACATGCAGTGACAATTATTACCCTTCCCACCTGTTTCCATCCTCCGAACACGTGCCAATTGTGTTGGCATAGAGACGCTCGACAAAGCTGGATGCACCATTGCACCACGGTGGATCCAAGCCTCTAGACCCCGCGGTGGTGGGCAGGTATATTTTACCGGTGCACCACACGAGCTGCCCCCTCCTATTAGAGCTTTTAGACATTGTTGCACACAACACTACATACCTTGTAGCCTCTCTCCCTGGCAAAGCTAAGGATCACAGCTCTTCTCTCTCTTGTTGTGTTGGTTGCATCAAATACCTTGATAAGAGAAGAGTCCACTTTAATTACAAATACATTCCACTGACTATAAACCAATGATATAAAATGTTCCATTACTAGTACAGTAGGCCTACACACAAATTGTACACAAATTAATATATAGACCATGACAGTAATGTTGCTCGAGGGTTCATTTGTCCCCTTACTCACTGCTACTTGTCCATGTTCTTTTGTAAAGTAACTAGCCACATCTTTAAGCGCAGCAGATGCACAGGCCCTTGGGAGAAAATTTAAACAAAGATTCACATACAAAATGTTTTACCCTGGGGTTAAAGAAGTATTCTGCTCACATTTATGAAGCTTCATATTATACATTATAGTTCCCAACATCAACATCAATTTGCAGTATATTATACGTATATATACGAACGTATTTGAAGTTTATTATACGTTATTGTGTGAACTTGGGTCATACTTCTTTATAATGCATTATGCAAGCCCTTCTAGCGTTTGTCATATGCACCTGACTGGAACACCCGTTTGGTTTGGACTGTTTAACAAGAGCACAACATTTTTCCCTCACCTTTGTTGTCATGCATTATATGAACATTCTTATAAAGCATTATAATCTTCTAATAACACTGTATAATTACAGCTATAAGCACTCAAAATACCTGGTAATGCAATTGTAAAACCTTATAATGAAATGACTTATAATGTCAAGAATTAAATGGAAGACTTTGCATTCTATTTTCTGGCGCACCTTCATTCTAATTATAATGTGTTTGTCTCTTACTTGCGGATGATCATGGCTTCCTCATTGTCAGGTCTAAAGAACTCAAAGTTCTGGTAGGTCTGGCAAGCCTCCCTGCGGTACTGACCCACATTAAACACTGTGGAATGGAGAGCAGACAAGATGAAAAACTACGAAATAAATGGTAACTGGTAAACTTGTGATTACGTGATATATATCAGGAACCAGGCTGAGGATGCAGTTAAAAAAACTGACCTTTTGTAGGAACTCCAATCCAGTTGAGGTAGCGGGTGAGTTTTTTGGAGATGTAGGTCTTGCCTCTGGCTGGCAATCCTACCATCACAAGCACCGTGGGTGAGTTGCAGAATTGAGGCCTTGAGGCTAAAAGAGAAAACAAGCAAAAATACAAAGTTATAAATATTATTTATAAGCACTGTTCAAACTTCAATGTATGCTTATTCTACACTTTAGACTGAGCATCTGTTAAAAAAAAAAGGAAAAAAAAGAGAGAATTAAAACATAAATTAAGAAATTAATTTAAAAAAAGAAGAAAAAATAAACAATGTTAAAAAGAGAGAATTAAAACATAAATTAAGACATTAATTTTAAAAAAGAAGAAAAAATAAACAATGTTATTCCATGTGTGTGAGTGTGCAGTATATATTTGGCTTAAGGGCTCCGTCACAGATGGATGATGATAAATGAAACACGTGACCTTACACTTCTGTCAAACCAAAAGCTATGCGTTCGGTGCCAGGAGAGACTTGTTCTGCACATAGCTGCCAACTGTGCCCAAGCTAATCCTATACAAATTGAGAACTCTGTCCCATATCTTCTGTCAACATCTCAGATTACATGCAGTCATCCAGTCAGATAAACCGTAAAATAATAATTCAGATAATTGTTAAAAAATCTGCCCTTTCTAGTTAGTAGCCTGTCTTGACAATATCCATCCAGAACATTAAACATTTTGATCATCAGAGGCTGGTGACAATCCTAGCCAGTTACTGTACATTAGCTGTATGGCTTTTTTTTGATTGATTGTTTGAAATATGAATTAACAGTTTGCAGAATTACAGTACATTTCAACGGCCGACCCAATTAAGCATTACACTTGTTTACAAGAGGGTCCACCATGTTCAATTCATCAAAACATTTAGAGACGTACAAATAGACACTTCTACTGTATATAGCCAAAGAACAGAACAGGGACTCAGGCTGTGCCTCATGGGTGACCAAATGGCCAATGTGCATCTATGTAGGCCAGGGAAAGAACATGAATGTAGTCTGCAGCATCAGCAGACTGCTCACATGGCTGTACTGTATGTCAGTCAGAAAGCAAAGAGCCAATTCCCTCCCTTCCTGGCTTGTCTGGCCTGGCCCTAATCCCATGGTCAATTTAACTGTCTCTCCTAGCCTGACTTCCTGCCTTCCCTGAACAGGATTTTGTTGTAGCTCATTTATAAATCCACAATAGGAGGATATCATCAACATCATGTGGAGTTATGTGAATGCACAGTTGCACACAGTATATTCATTGACATTTTCCTATAACTATAAGAGCATAATATTGCTGTTGAGTTGTAGAACAATCACACCCGTGTGAAGTGAGGGGCGCTCTTGTCATCGTACATCATCATGACGTAACATGTCGATTTGCTCAGACACATATGACGTAAATTCTCCATTTATTGTCAATGGGAATTTAATGTTTGTGTTAGGACACAAATCTACACTATAGCTGAATATAGGAGGGGCTATAGCACCCCTCAAAAATCACACCCGTGTGAAGTGAGGGGGACCCTTTATTGCGACAGTAGGTCACAGTTTACTATAACATCATGTGACGTAATTTGCTATTAACTTGGCCCGAAGGTTTGTACGGAACCAGATTCGTCATGAAGCCACACACACGACGTCACATGAGCCTTAAAAACCAGAGGAAACAAAAGGAACAGAGATAGGGGACACATTCTATTCTATTCTATTCTATTCTATATTCATAGTGAGGCAGCGTTTCCATCTCACTTACATCCTCTCCTCAATTTGCTGGTCATCCATGGCACCCAGATCTTGAGCAGGGGAGACTGTGTGAGTTCATTCTGCTCTGTGAACATGGCAGTGGTGGTGCTATGAGAGTGCTATGATGCCTGGATGCTGAACTCTGTCCCTCTCCGTTTTGTGCAGCAGAGTGTATGCTGTACTGTATGTGAGGGTGGGTGTGGCACTCTGAACTCTAGGTCAGCTGACTGTTGCTAAGGAGAAGACAATTGGTAGGCAGAAGGGGGAGGACCTCCATATTGCTTGGTCTGCCTTTCCGTTTGCTTTAAGGTCCAAAGGGATTATGTACCCTCAGGTTATTCCAAATCTCCCAGGTGATGACAGCCAATACGGGACAGTAGGAATCTACAGATGACTGCCACATGGGGGCAGTCATAAGCTATTGAGAATTTCAGTCATACAGGAGCGTCACCCCTGCATGCCCTGCCCCTTCTCACAACTCACATATACTGTACATCCATGACAGCAGCATGCAACATGAACTCAGTCATCATCATTTAGAATAATTTGTATCTATATTAATCAATAGTTTTTTTAACACTGGTGTGTCAATGGCACCAGTCTCACCATGGGATAAATAACATTTTAGAATGCATAAAAATACAAATATTCTAGTTTTTAATTTGAACTGTTTTGCCCTGACTATGACCTATTTTCAATCAATGCTTAAAAGAAAAATGCTTCAGGTTTCTAAACTAAATCTGTCTGCCTTGATGGCCTGAGTGTCTCGTTGGTCCATGTTTAGCTCTGGTCCATGTTGAAAAGCAAAGCGACTAATGACCAGTGTTTCTGTTTTAGGCTGAGCTGCACTATTGAGACAGGCATATCCTGTGGGGGGGTTGGGGGGGGGTTGCCCTGTTAGGAATTCATGCCCTGCCTCCCAAACAGCTATGGCTCCTGTGGATATAGAGGGCTGTAGTCCCACATATCCACTTGCCCAGCTGTTTTCTTTCTCTCTCTCTCTCTCTCTCTCTCTCTCTCTCTCTCTCTCTCTCCTCTCTCTGTGCTTGAGGAAGACTCTTTCATAACCAGTGAGCTCTGTATCGGGTTTCATCTTAGTGTGGTAAACACATGGCACATGTGCTGTATGTGGCATTGATACAGGTAGAGTGGGCATGTAAACATTATGGTTTGGGCAATGTTAAATTGCCCCAAATGACAATTTGTAAGCAGTTGTATTAGACCATGTCATTACAAAAAAATATATAGGTAAATATAAAATAAAATATTAAATATATATATATATATAGGAAAACTGCTGCCCAGAGTTCTCAGTTGCCCACTCTTTTAGTTACCCTGTGTCAAATTCAGCCCTTTGGCAAACACGGCAAACTGTGTTAGGCCTATGGGAAATACACAAATCAACACTGTAAACTGTTATTTAACTTACGCTTACATCTCTCATCAATCAGTCTAACAGTGACCTCACCTGCACTGTCACACCTGCGACGTCTCACATGCTCAATTTGGGGTAGCTCCATATTCTTCAGTATTCGAACAGGCCAGGCCTGGCCGCGTGTACAACTACAACTTAGTAAGCTGTATGGTGACCAGACCAACGCTCTAAGGAACTAAACCCCTCAGCCGGAGTGTTCCCAGTCCACCCCTCCCTCTCTACACATGGACATATGATAGCAGCAGACTATCTGCTTGTCCTTTTAATGTTTGCCAGGGCCTGAGTTCACAACATACACACATGGAGAGGGAGAGGCAGAACCAAGGGAGGTTGATAATAATATGAGCAAAGGTCATTGAGGTGAAGGGGGGCTGGAGGGAGCTGAGGTGGTAACCTTTAAACCGGCACTCCACTTATCACGTGCACACTGTAAAATTCGATGTGCAAATTGAACTCTGAGACCGTACAAATGGAAGCAAATTGTTCACTCTCCGAGCTACAAATGGATGAATGAACACGGTGGTGTGTTCAGGTGTGCAATATTGAATGAACCGCAATTAAACATTAACATCCTATGGCGCTGTTGTTAGCTATGTGGTGCGTTTTAGTGGCTGTAGTCATTTATGGCTTATATTGAGTGCAAACATTTTAACAGTTACATCTGGGTCAGGTCTCATGGGCCCAGGATGTTTTGGTGAGGTTCAAAGCACACTGCAGGCTTTCCAGTGCACACAGCAAGATTAGATATGTATCCTACAGTATACTGCACACATACATTATCAGCAAGTGATAATAATCCTACATACAATACACTAGCCTCCTAGTGTATCAGTTGTGTGAGAACTTATGAACAGTATGCCTGTCTAGGCCATGTGCTGAGGCAGTATACAATCCTATACAGTAAAGCCTGTGGGACAGGCATGATATTTCTGTTGCCAGCAGCTGTTGTACTTACTGTAAGAGACATTCCTGATATGATGCCCACACCAAATCCATCAATGTGTCATTTTGTTGCGTAATGCTTAAGAAGCATTTGCCATTCTATTGACTACCATCTTACGATATACTGCTGTCACCCACATCTTCATATAAACATAAACATATATTTGTAAATTGATGAGTAGAGTAGTATACTGTGGTTGGTTTATGTGTATGCCGTGGCTGCATGATTTGAGAGTGACGTAATGAAGATATGTACCAATGCCAGGGTATAACTGGCTCTCGATGGTGACGTAATAAAGATATGTTTCAGTGTCGGGTGGATTAAAGGTAATGCCTCTATGCAAGTATGTATACATGTATGTAATCTGAAACCTACCAAGTAAACAGTCTTCAAAATAGCTACTTGTGTGGAGTTTGCATGTTCTCCCTTTGTCCACTAGGGTAGGTAGGGTAGGGTTGCAAAATCGTGGGATAAGAAATATAAAAAAAAACTAAATAGCTACTTTTGTGCTTTTAAAGTAGGCCTACTGTACATTTTACCTTTTAAACCTTTTGCTAATCTTACTTTTACAATATTGAAAAATATTTGAGTCAAGTAACATACTTATTTGAATGGGACTCTTTCTGCTCACCATTCTGTTGACAATGAATCATCAATCATTCTGTTCTGCACCCAAGAAATTAAGAAGAGTACAATTTTCATCACACAGTATGTAAAAATCAGATAAAACAAAATCATATTGCAGGATGGTATATAATATTCGTGCATTTTATAAAGGTTTTATAATAATATATAGCAAAGAAATATGAGGAACATCTTTTTTTTCCTTCCCATTTTTCATTTATTTGAGGGAAAAAAACAATACACTATAAACAAAAGTAATTATGATTATTATTGAGAATTATTGAGGATGAACACAATAACTATTGTGTTGCAGTTCATATGCAGTACAGGATTATGTAAATGTTGCATATTAAAAATACAGATAAAATTCCTTAGGCAAACAAGAATATCCATGACACAAAGTGTGAAGCACTAATACAGTAGACTTGCTCAATGCTCATTAGCTCGATGACGACCCATTAACATGGATTTGAGCTAGCTCTGGTCCATAGCCTTACTGCTCTTGCTGCCACATTAGAGCTATGGACCTGTCTTTTGAAGCAGTACAGAGTGGGAATTGTTTATGAAGTGAGTTTATTTCACCAGAAAAAGAAAAAAAAATATCCCAGTCATGCTGGCTGGGCTTGTATCAATCCCAGCTTTACCACATGAATTCTGAATGAAAAAAAAGACTGTGTTCCAATTAGATACAAGACAAAGTCACGTCCAACTGGACAAAACTAGTTTGAACCAACCAACACTGGCATCCCTTGAACGGTATACCACTAGTGAACAAAACAATATAAAACAAGAGTTGACACAATAGAATTTACACAAGCTTTCAGCTTGCAGAAAGCTAAACCCCTTGAAAAGTAATGTCAACTACACTGTTTCAGAGATATAGCAATTTAGCAAATATTAAGCTATACGTTTTATGTAATGTAATCCTGACATGATCACAGAGTTTAATTCCAGTATGTTATGTTTCATTTTCTTTCAATTCTCATACCAGGGCAGGAAATACATTTCTTCACACATTTATGTGTTAGTGTCACGTACAGTATGCTGCAGAATTGAATATGCTGAGATTTTCCACCTGTCACCACACTGTTTCGCCTAATTTGAGAAGGACAGTAGAAGTAATTATCAGCAAATTGTTTACATTGACTGCAGAAGTGCACTTCCTTTTGCCTATTTTGCCTAAGTGGATATAGCTTTTCCTTTTTTGAAGGCTTTGCTTGGTTGGGAACTAAACCCACACAATAACACAACAATAAACAACTACTAAACGAGAAATGCACTCTGTCGAGCTGCCAACTTGCGCATATTGCACACAAGTAGGCCATGTATGGCCTACTTGTGCGCTAGCAGAGCGCACCATGAGGTCACCACTGCTGGTACGACTGCTGCTCTGAGTCCTTAAGCTCTCTGCTGTTGTCTAGGTTTGAAATATAGCAGTGGTCAGTGGTCCCTCATTGCCTGGTGGAATACAGTGACATACCCAGCCGATATATACCCCGTATTGACTTTATACCAATTTTGAAATGTACTTTAGTTACATCGAGAACAGAACAGTGGTTTCTCATTGACTGGTGGAATGTATACCGACATACCGTACATACCCGGCCGATCGGCCTGATTGGCCGAGCGACACCTCCGACATACGCAGCCGATTACAGTAGTGTAATCGCCCTGCTTGCGCAAATTCTGGGTGTGATCACGGAGCATGCTGGGAGGTCCTCTATCAAATTGACACACCATAGGATGCTATATGGTCGGTCTATGACAGTGAGGTGGGGCACATTCAAATGTAAATATTACATCATTTTCGAACATTGGATCACTCAGAGACTTGTAGACCTACACGTTTTTGAGGGGCACTAGTGTGTTTGCGTATTTGTAGCTTTGTAGCTTTTCGTCACGTGTCACATTTGCCATTGACAATGAAAGGAGAATTTACGTCATATGTGGACGTCATTTATTGGATGATAAGAGCCTCACACTTCACACGAGTGTGATCTTTGAGGGGCGCTAGCCTAGCCTATATACAGCTTTTGTCCCCACATGTCTCATATTTGCCATTGACAAAGAAAGGAGAAATTAGGTGCCTCAAATATGACGTAATTTGTGTTAACACAAACATTAAATGCCATTGACAATGAAGGGAAAATGTACGTCATATGTAGACGAGCAAATCTGCTAACCAATCGTGGTGAAAAGATTAGTTTTTTTTAAACATTGTATGATTATGGTTAAAAGATAATAACATAAGTTGAAATTAATTCATGAAGTACAGTATATTAAAAACGACAAGAGTGCCCCTCACTTCACACGGATGTGATTTTTTGAGTGGTGCAACCACTCCTACAATCAGCAATGTCCGTGTACACCAGGGGTGTCTTTTTTCTTTTTTTTATAGTTAAAATATAGGCTAATAAGTAAGGCTGCATGATATATCGAACATGTACCTTCATCAGACAGACAATCAGATGAAATGAAGGCAGGTGTAGAGTAGAGTGTAGACTAGTGAACTGAACATGTTCTCTTTATATCAAGTACTTCATACCAGCCCCTTATGAAACTACTTCTCCCCAAATCCAAATGGATTTCATTTTCCATCCTGAATGGCAGTAACTAGCATACAATGAGAACTGAGAAGATCTCCACAAAGGTTTACTCATCAAAACTGATTATAAAACTGTAACCATCAAAGCATGCACTCAACATATAATGGTTATGTGACCATGGCATGTGCATAATATAAAATCTTATAAATTGTATCTGATATTGATTAATATGGGGGGTGGGTTCAATTCATCGATTATTAATCGGCAGAGCTGTCGACTATTGTCAACATATTCCCCAATTTCCACTGAGATTATGGGGTGAATGAATGTGGCCAGACCCATCTTCTCTTTCTGTCATAGTGACATTGTCCTGCATCAGATCATGTCCAAATCAGGTTCTCCAATCTCCAGTAGCCTCTTCAGTTTTTTGAAGATTTTTTGAGTGGTGCAACCACTCCCTTACGGAGCTATGTGTGTGGCTGGCTGGGTCTGAGCACTATGTGTGTGTGTGGCTGGCTGGCTGGGTCTGAGCATACATAGACAGATAGATAGATAGATTATAGCAGTGACTGACTGAGACATCGAGCGTGCGTGCGCAACTGGTTGTGGCCCCCATCAAGTAACCTTTTGACCAATGCGGCCCTCGCCCCAAGTTGAGTTCGACACCCCTGGTGTACACCTATGTGTTCACCTATGTATGTATTAATGAGCACGAGTATGACTGAGTACCAGTAGGGAGAGTAACAAAGAGAGAGATAGTATTAGTGCTTATTTTATTATATAGAGGTTCGGGCCACTACGCACTACTCGTATAGGCTCACACCTATATGAGTCCTGGCCTTTTTGCGGCCCTCACGTCTCTGAGCTCCATATATGGAGCTGACTGCTCCATATATGGAGTGGTCCACACGGCCACTAGGCCAGCGGTCCAGGCCCAATGAGAACTCTTATATGGCCAAGTCAATTTTTGCGAACGCAGTGAGCACTTACTATGAGACCTAGCAGATCATGTCTGTCTGTCTGTCTGTGTGTGTGTGACTGTGTGTGTCTGTGTGTCCCACCTTTGTGCCCATATATGGAGCTGAGTGATTTGTTTGTGATTTGGACGTATAGCTGCTTTGGGGACTCCTTATATGGTTATGGCTAAGTTAAAAACTTAACTTAAAAATAACTTAACTTAAATATGTACGAGCTGCGTTCGCTTCCCGCGTTTGCACGTCTTACTGGTAATATAGGATTGGGTGAAGGGCCACCAGCATTTGGGTATACTACTCTTTTGACCCCAAACTACGGTATAGCATAAGTGTAACATTAGTGGCGAAAAATAAAACTTCTGGGAACTCAGATTAGTGTAACATAAGTGAGGATAGTTACAACCAAATAAACTGTGATTATATAGCCTGGCATGGCCAGACTAATATCACTGCAGATATTAGTCTGGAACTTCAGCGTGAAAGATTTATTTCCAAAGGACGGTTACAAACAGATTCCGACGTCAGAGCATAAAAGTCTCGCTTTGAAATTTGAATAGCGGGCTCTGATTGGTCACCCACAACTCTGGAGTGAGCTAAATGTAATTCAAACTGAGGAGGGCCAGACCAATCTCCCCGATTTTTCCTGTGGCAGATTTGACTGGTTTTCAGGCTAGTAGTTGTGATTATAGGTTTAAAATGGTAGACCCCACTTACAGAGGAAGTGAAATGTATAGTATTTTCCTTTGCTATTCTTTTTTGCACACATTTTCAGCAGAATATTGCTGAGGCCGTAGGTTTCACTTCACGCACACACACACACACAAACGGACGCACGCGTACACACACACACGCACGCGTGCATACACACACACACACACACACACACACACAAAAGCACGCTAAACAGACAGAAAGCATTATGTCAATCACTGTAACAAAATACACAAATATCACACGAGTGTTATTTTTACTTGGCTAAAACGTGAGACAATTAGCCAAATGGTCACTAAAGGCCTATAGTCATACGCCAGTTTTAGGTGATAAGGTGACCACCGAAAACTAGGCTACAACATGAGGTCACGCTGTGGTGATAAGAGACTCGCCACTCACCCAAATACATCTCTCTGTTTTTTACTACGGTGGTCACCGTATCACCTAAAACTTAACGACCTGTGGTGTGAATTTCCCTCATGATGGAAGACCCCATGCCGGGATTAACTATGGCTTGTGCCAATTGGGCACGTGCACAGGGGCCCTGGGCTAATGGGGGCCCTTGTATTCAGAATGTCCTCAAAGTCACGCTACCAACAAGCTTTGAACTGAACAGATTGGATTTCCATTCCTAAACATACTTGAAAACGGAAAACTTGCAAACTAGATACCCGAGTAAAGTTCAATTTGAGCTTCATCCAACACATCCACATCCATTTCTGTCAGCCTTACCATTAGACTGCTAAGGACAGTTAAAAACCACATTAGGAAAGAATCAGCACCTTTTTCACTTTAATCCGTCCCTGACCCCATGACACCGTGCCGTACCCGCCTGAAGCATCGCGGCCTGAGATGATTGTGAAGCATTTTGTTTCTGTGCAGGTAAATCAGTGGGTTGATGGCACTGTTCAGACACACAAGTCCACGGCTTATCTGATGAGCAATGTAGACTCCATCAAACCACTCCTGGCATTGACGTTCCTTTGCCAGAATTCTTGCCTTCAAGTTGAGATTCTTAAGCACGTGATAGGGGATGTAGCACACTGAGAGAAGTACAATCAATATGAACAGTAGTCTCAAGCATCTCTGTTTCAGCACCGTGTCAATGTTCGGTTTGGTGCAGAGAACCACAATCATGTGTCCATAGCAGCCCAGTATGATGAGTGATGGAATGCAGAACCCAGTCAGTGTCCATCCAAGACTGTACGTCAGGTAATCGTTGACATAAAGCCTAGAAGTAGTTTCATAACATTTACCTGTTTGGTTTTTGTATGTTTTAGTGAAGAACATGTCTGGAAGAATCTGAATGCACACCAAGACCCAGACCATAATGGTTATAATCACAGTGTGTGTCTGGGTTATTCTTTCCATTACTCTCATCGGATGGACAACAGACAGGTAACGATAAACACTGATACAAGTGAGGAAACCAATGCTGCCATACAAGTTTAAGTTGAAGCAGAATCTTGTTATCTTGCAGAAGACATCTCCAAAGATCCATTTACTCCCCAAAGCATAGTAGGTAACCAGTAACGGCAGTGTGAGCAAATACAAAATATCTGCTATTTCAAGGTTGAAAACAAAAATGTTGACGTTCCCCAGTTTTTTCCAGTTATGGAACAAGGATTTCAATCCAAAGCCATTTGCAATCAGACCAACAATGAATACGACAAAATAAACACAGGGTAAGAACTGCTGTGAAAAGTCAAAGCTAACTCCTTGACATGAAATGTTCCTCATTCTGCCTCCTGTGTTCTGATAAAAAAATACGTTGTTGCTGTTTAAGTTATTTTCTGAGGCTGCGGTTCTGTGAGTCATACTGTATGAGAAACAGAGGTGAGAATTTCAAAGATTTCCTGTTCTTCACATTTTCTGTAAACAGGAAATGCTACCTGACATACTCTCATTTAGTATGTTTACTTTGGCAAGTAAACAGTTTTAAACAAGACAGTTATATAATAAATAGTATAAGTTTGAAGTTCATCATTATACTTGAGGGGAAAATTACGAAGTTGCTCTCCAATATGACCCTTTCTCCATCAAGTATACAAACTATAGTAGCCTATAGTACGCCTATCATTTTACAAGACAATATGAGCCTTTCTCCATCCAAGTATACAAACTATAGTAGCCTAGTAGGCCTATCATCCAAGTATACAAACTATAGTAGCCTAGTAGGCCTATCATCCAAGTATACAAACTATAGTAGCCTAGTAGGCCTATCATCCAAGTATACAAACTATAGTAGGCCTATCATTTTATAATACAAACTATAGTAGCCTATCCCTATCATTTTACAAGACGCAAAAAAGTGTTTGAAGAGGAGGAAGTTAGCATTGTTTCAGTTTCCTGTATGTATATGATGGTGAGATGACAAGGTGGAGCAAGTTAACACTTTAAAATAGAAGGGTTCTATTTTAGCCAAATTAAAATATAGGATGGGGGAACTTATATAATTTATAAAGCCATTTACAGTATACATGGAATCCCTGTTCCAAACATTCCTCTCCTCTTTTGACCAGTTTGATGGCCTTGATAATCCTACAGAAAGAATATAGGCTACACAAACTCAGGTAAACACTCCAACGGCGCCATCTTTTGGTTGGAGTTTGTCATGAGGCAAGGGGCACCCCGGACAACACATCTGCACTAGATTATACTCTAAGATCTGCACACAGAGTTGTAACTTGTAAGCCTATGAATTTTCTCTGCATGCATTTGGTACGTGTTACTTTCCTTTCAACATTGGGGCTTCCTGTAGGCTACATATCTTAGGAGAATTCCATGCTCAAACAAGGGACTAAATTATTTTCGCTCCTATGCCACCAAAATGTGGAACGCCCTACCAACAGTCATTAAGACATGTGAATCCCTTGACTCCTTCAAAACCGCTCTCAAAGGGCACATACGGACGGCTGCAATTCGAAACTGGCCCCTGTAAAATCTGAATCCTCTGTTCTTTAACTATATAGAAGTGTCTATTTGTATGTCTCTAATTGTTTTGATGAATTGAACAAGGTGGACCCTGTTGTAAACAAGTGTAATGCTTAATTGGGTCGTCCACTCACAGTTAACAGTCTTTGTATTGAGTTTGTGCTTAAAATGTACTGTAATTCTGCAAACTGTTAATACATTTTTCAATCAATCAATCAATGCTAGAAGGCTTTCTTACCTTTATTAGTAGTTCTTATACGTCCCCACCAAAGAGGTCCATGCAGGTGTTATTTTGTGCAAAAGTGCATTATTGGCTATTTCCCCTATAAGCCCTCAATGGGGGTTGGGTTTTTGTGCTAATTCGCTTATTTCCATCTAAGTAGTAAAGTGTGCCGCTTGGGATAGCCTACTATTTACATTATGAAGAGAGGATATACCAAAAAAAAGATTTTTGAGCGATGGAAATAAGCGAATTAGCACAACACCCCAATGCCCCATTCAATTCAATGCAATTCAATTCAATTCATTGAGGGCTTATATCAGGGGAAATAGCCAATACTGAGCTTTTGCACAAAATAACACCTAGACCTCTTTGGTGGGGACGTAACAACGGTAACAAGAAGACTCGCCACTTTTACCCGGAGCGACTCTTCTTCACACTCTGGCGAGTTTTCTTCACTTCATTGAGAGAGTATAGGCAAGCGCACCACAGCTCAGTGGACATTAAATATAGGCTACCATGTCATAAAAACATTACTTACACCCAAATGAAAATATAAACTTCACATAGATCACTTGGAATTATAACAATCTGTTGAGTATTGCCTGAATAATGCCACTAGTGAAATCCCAACTTTTATCGATGCGCCATTGCGCTGAGAACCTTGTGGAGCCTGAACTTTGGTCAGCTTCTATTGTTTTAAATGTGCTATATAAATAAAGTTTGATTTAGGCCTATATTGGAGCAGGTGCTGCCAAATAACTAATTACTGTAATGCCATGCAGTGAAGTTGCGCAAATGTCAACTCAATTAGCAAGCGGAGCTGCTCTCATGCACTCTGCACTGTATGCAGCACAATGACTGCAGATCTCTTCTTAAAGTTTACTTATTATGGTTTACTTTCAACCATAAACCATAATATGATTGACAAACCTTGGATTATAATTCTTCATCGACCAACAGCGCATGCAGCATGACTATGAGGTAATTTAACTATGTGGGATTTCTCCATCGGCATCGAATCGCTCGGAATCGAGTCGTCTTCACTTTCGGGGCGAGATTTCTTCCCCTTTTGGCGAGTCTTCTTCACTTTCCGGAGAAAAGAAAAGAGAGAACTCGCCCCAGGTCGAGTCTTCCGGTATTCGTAACAACTAGGTAAAGGTATAAGAAAGCCTTCTAGCATGGAATTCTCCTTTAATTATATATGAAAGTTTTATTGATAAGAATAGAGGATGGAATCATCACTATTGTGTGACTGAACTGCAGTGCTTATACAATTTAATAATATAGCCTATAGGCTCTCTTCTTTGATAAACACACTACTACCCAACTAGTGCTACCCAACTATACGATTGTGCTTCAATTAGTCAGAAAGTTCCAAATAATGACTAGACAGAAAGTCCCAATTTAATGAATCATGTAACAACAAAACGGCTTAAATTTGTAGGTAGGTAAATTCCAAAATGTAGGTAAAATAACTGGACTGATGAATCAACAAAATGGAATCATTCTATGGGAACTATTCATGTCAGTCTCATGGTCAGAATCATGTAAGTATTATGTGACATGGTTGTGACAGGGCCTGACATCCCTGTGACAAGGCCTGTGACTGGGATGACAGGCCCTGTTTTGCATTGTTTTAAAACGGTTTTGTTTACCAAAATGGGACTACTTTTAAAATAGACTTGTAGAGTGTTTGATATTGGTTATAAGAGTGAAATCATTAACCCTTTCTGAAAACATTCAACTTGAATGCAGAAGACAAATTCAGATTCAGATTTTATTTTTGTGGTTATGTTACAGGCGGTTTATAATGTGTAACATGAACACAACACAATGTAGTGCACCTTCCTAAACCTAACAGTAGATCCAGTGAGGCCCACTAGGTGTCAGTATTTAGTTTTTTTTTATTATTATTTTTAAACCAATGTGATCAGACTGAAAAGACCATGGTGTTGGATGTACATCGCAGACACAATTCTTTTTTCAAACACGCATTAGTCACTATTAGCCAGTGGGCGTTGATGTTCTATCTAGTACGCACACACACACACACACACACACACACACACGCACACGCACACGCACACACACACACACACACACACACACTCTCATAGTTGCTCTGACAGAGATAGGCTGATAGACAGACATATGAGTGTGAGCTCATTAAGATTAGGAACACAAAAGTATTTTTTCTCAAAATAGTTTTAATTTGTTTAAGGACGAACACGGCAAAACAATATCTGAGTCGTTGTGCAAAATTAAGTGATGAATGAAACAACTCATAAAGTCAGCCTTACAGTATATACAGTGCTGTAAACTGTGGTCAAATTACAACTCTGACAGTAGAACGCTATACAAATATCATGGATTAAAAAGAAATATATAAAACATATTGACATGAAATTAAACTATGAATACTGTACAAAATATAACAAAAGCCCAGATATTGTCAACACACAAATATAAACATTTTTAGTGTAAAATAAATGTAGCCTGCATGAAATAATGCAAACAATTGTATTACATCTCAAAAGCTATGATGAAACTATTTACAACAAACTAGAATTTAAAAAAAGAATCAAGAAAAAAACAAGTGCAATGTCATCTGGCTATGAACATACATAGAAATATACACATTACAAATAACATTTTAAACATATCAGGATACATTATCTGTCAACACATAGGTTGGTGTCATTACAGTATGAGACAAATTTATAACACACACACACACACACACACACACACACACACACACACACACACACACACACACACACAATTTATGTATTTACATTAGCGTAAATATGTCTTTAAAGCTAACACTGTCCTGACCAAATAACCTTCATGGTCAAGTGTCTTCCATAGTCTGTAGTATGTACTGTATTTAGTATTTATCAACTCTGAAATGATCATTAAGGAAATGCCCCATCATCGTTTCTTCACAAGGTGCAGGAGGGGACAGGACTGGTGCAGTGAATTCTTAGTGCAGATGAAGTTTGTCACGATGGGTTTTCATCCCAATGTGGTCACAGTTCATTACCAGCAACTTAATGTACCTTTACTTAAACTAACGCTACTCAGTAAAATCCTGAGTGTTCATTTAACTCTCAGACTTAAATGAACTCTAGAATTTTACAGTGTAAAGACAATACTCAGCTGGAAGAGATTACACACACCTGTCTTGGCTGTCTTATATCATGTCCTGAGTGGACACAATTGAGTCAATAAGTCAGTCAGTCAGTGCTTAATTGGTGCCAGTCAGGGCCTGAATCCCCACAGGGCAGGGTTGGCATATGCTCGGCTGGGGCAGTTGTAATGACAGACACAGGAGTGGATCATCATCACGTTCCGCCGTAGCAGTCTGCCAGTGGGGCAGCGGAAGGCCACCTCAGCAGTGTGTGTGTGGTACGGGGTACAGCAGCGGGCGTCGGTACACTGTCCGCAGTACCGGAGCTGGTGGAGATGGGTGCTGTAACAGCCATGGTGGATAAGCCGAATGGGTGCGGGGGACCTGTAGCTGGCCTTGCAGTGCCCACGGCGTCCCCACTGGAGGAAAAATGACACATGAAAGCAGAGACTGATGAGAACAGAAAGCAGACACGTTGAAAGGTATACAGGACTCAGGAGTTTGTTTGAAGTCCATGTTTTTGGTGGCTCACCTTGGGTTTCATATGGGGCAGTTGGACCATATGACAAGGCCGAACCTTGCAAAGCCTCATCTGCATCTCCAGCCTGCATGCTGGGTTTTGGTTGGACACGCGGGTAGAGACGCCGGCCCCACAGGTCCGGGAACAAGCACTCCACTCAGTGCTCTTTTCTACACAGGTGGGGGTGGAGGGGACGTGTGGGACCAGTTGATTGGGATGGTGACGCTCTGGGAAAGCTGCCCACTTCTGGTCATTTCTCGAGGCTATAGAGGAATATGAGTTAAAGCACGATCAGAATAAGAAGTTCACACATCAGGTTCAATCAATGTTCTGCACTGCTTAACATTAGGCCTGTTGTCTGATGTTTTGTCTGATGTCATAGTCAATGTACAGTGTTTCAGAAAGACTGGGTGGGGAACACTCTGGGTATATTATTACATTAGCAGCAGTTTCTGGTGATTAAAATAGTCAATTGCGCAATAAACCAGCAGCATGTGAATGGGGACCTTATAGAATTATGTTACTCTGTGTTCTCTGTTGAGATGCTGACCTCATCTGACGTGTGCTTGCTATATAACAACTCACAACGGTCACTGTGTTTCAGTGACTCTCAGCTGGCTTAAATGACAGGACCTTTTAAAGTTAACACAAGTGTTTCACCCATCATAACATCTCTAAATATACAAGAAGTAATACAAGTAACCGTCTGGCATTGTATAGCATTCCTCTTAGGTCATGAATTCATAAAACAATCTCAAACAGAACAAGATGTTCCATAACTATTGATATGTACTACGTAGTTTTAACTCAGACAGTGTCGGGAATTCCAGATGCTCTTAAAAGTGATTTTCCTATGCTCCCTTTGCAGTCCCCACTTGGCTCCATGTGTTTAATTGTTACATAGCTCCGCTGTGGGTGCTGTTATGAAACTTTAAGAAACAGGGTGGCTGGGAAAACGCTGGTTATATTTGGACTTGGAGAGCTTTCATTTGGCCAGACACGCCCCAATGAAACGCAGAAAATACTCCAATAAAAGCTTCCAGACATGACCATCAGTGACAAACCTCAAATAAATGTAGGAAGCATAATATTGTCTCACAGATTGATGAAGGGTGAGTAACGTCTGTTATTGAAGCATGCAGTGATGCATGAGAAAACATCTGGCTTCACTATCACAATGACATGGAGAGATGTCTTGTAAATGTCAATCTGGCTGTAATCAGGAAGATGTTTGGGGTCTAAAGCTAGCAATCCGGATGGTTTGTGCGCGCGCGCGTGTGTGTGTGTGTGTGTGTGACCAATCTGTATGGTACAGAATGTTAAGGCAATATATCTGCAGTGGATGGAGGTGGACTCCCATTCTTCCATTAAGACATTCAGCCCCTGTGGTCGGGTATAGGACCACCATTCATTTACCATATTTACCATTTTGGTTGAGAAGTCTGCAACACAAAACGCAATATCTCCCCTACCCACGTGGGTGTTCTGTCTTAGCTCTGTCTTAGTAGACATTTCTACACAGAGGTAATCCTAGGTTAGCTTATTGCAGCTTTCACGTGAGGCTTCCATATCATAGCTACTCTTTTCAACTTTAAGACAAGACAAGACGGTTTTTATGAAGCTAAACAAAAACATGGCTAAGAGGACAGGCTGTGTTCCTGTCCTAGATGGTGTAACCATCCATCCATCTACCTGTGATTGCATCCTGAATAACGGTGTTCTCCAGGTTCTCACAGACCCACTCCTTGCAGCACTTCCCCGGTAGCAGAACGTGTTGTGGGTTGGGACAGTCTGGAGTCGGGAGACGGAGCTCCAGCGAGCATGCCGGAACACAGCTCACCCCTCCACCCCTACAGTGGCAGTAGGTATCGCAGGAGGGCTGGAACGCCTGGCCGTCGTGATAGGTGACTCCGTTGACCTCACAGCTCAGATCCTCCTGACCTGTGGAACGTTAAGAGCACAGAGCTCTGCTCAGTTTATTGAACCATGATGGGGTTAACTGGAGACACGCCCGTGACTTTGATGGAATCGGAAAACCCAATTAGGAAGTGAAAAGGGAGGGAATGGAGAGGGAAGAAGCCGAAGAACAGAGGAAAAGATGAGGACACTGGGGTGGCTGTCCCTGCCAATGGTTAGGTTTTTATAGGAAACCAGGCCTCTCTATGGAGAAGATGAAGACTCTGTTTTTCAATCCATGTGTGTTGTCTCTGCAATCTATCATGCTCAACAGGCGGTCATTAGAGGAGGTGTGTCAACATGAGCCCTTAAAATAGAAGCTGAGACATTTTGGAGTCAAAGCCCAGCCGCCCCGCCACGCTCGGATGAACAGGCCCTAAACACGACTGTCTGTTTGTAATCGGGTCACAGGGGAGCTATAGCGTCAGCCTCCCAGGGTACACTCGTATAGCTTTTCCCATGGTGATCAGTGGTCAGGGGATCTGAGGGGAGAGTGGCACTCACTGACACACTCCCCAGGGTCTCCAGGGAAGCTTGCGCTGTAGTCACACTGTAGACCTCTCTGGCTGTCACAGGGAAACGCCTTGCTGCACGGCTCGCCTCGTTGTCTGGCACACATCTGGCAACACTGGCAGCCATCGAGAACCAGGGGGACACCCGTGGGACACTGGGGGACTGGACTGGTGCACTGGCATGGCTGCTCACACTGTTGGCATATAACCTGGCAGGGACAACGCATGCACGCGCACACACACACACACACACACACACACACACACACACGCACACGCACACGCACACACAGAGGAAAGGAAACTTAGAAAATGTGCAGGGATTGGTTTCGCTAGCCTGTCAAGAACATCTATACATTCAATCTCATCCAAGCTGTTTTAGATACTAGATACTCATAGTGGATTATTCTGTGATGAGGAAACTGCAAAGAAGAATCACAAAATATATTTTTCTTATAATTATTATGATGATGACATTGATAAGCAGCATGGTCACCTAATCCGGATTATTACTGCATAATCATCCACTGCCATCACCATCCATCACCATCATCACCATCATCATCATCATCCAGGGACTAGATTTCTTATTTGTATTTTTATCAGTAGCCTATCAAACTGCGTCTCTTAAGGTAGTACTAGGAAACATTGTATCCAGCACTGTATAGTCCAGTGGTTTTCAACCCTTTTCACATCAAGGCCCATTATTGATTCAGCATTTGAGCCACGGACCACCATTTGATGACATTTAGCTTCTCAGACCAAAGAATATTTTGTTGTTGATATACTATACATATTACACTCTCAAGAGTTAAAGACCTTTAAGGGTCCGTTTGATTATACCAACTCTCCATCGTTTAGCTGCAGGGGAGCACCTGGAACCCCCTCAAGGACCACTGGTGGTCCCTGGACCACTGGTCTAGTCAGAGGACAATTTTCAATAGCGTGTCTGATGGAACCAACCCACAGACAGCGTCTGATGGTCCCATGCAGTCTGAGTTATTCAGAACAGAAGAATAGGGGATTCCCCTCAATGACTATAGCATCCCATATAATGTGTTCAGCAGCTGTATGGGGGCTGGGGGGGGATTCTAGAACAGTAGATACACACAATTGTATCATTCTCACTTTGTTTCTAAACCTTTAAATCTACCACAAAACAGGATAATAATGGCCATATTTAGTGCTCACATACCGTAAATACAAATCCTCAGTGTATTCAACTCTGAGCGTGTAAACACTTTTAACAATGCCAAATAAAAGAACACATAACACAATAACACATTCGATTTCAGTAGAGTATGCGAGGAAAATATATTATAAGCTTCATGTTCAAGATAGCAAAGAACCCCCCTACGAACACACACACACACACACACACACACACACACACACACGCACACTCGCGCACACACACACACACACACACACACACACACACACACACACACACACACACACACACAGCCATCCCATTCACAAATACAGACAGAGTGTCCTCACCTGTGCACCCATACAAAGCAGTAAAGCCAACGCTATCACATTGTCACAGAGTGGCCGGTCCATGGGGCCTCGTGTTGCTGGTGGTATAGCTGCTCGGTCTGTCTATCTGGCTAACTAATCTGTGTGAGTGTAAATGCTGGCGCTAGCAGTACAGCTGTTTGCTCAATGCTCATTCTTGTGCACCGCTGACATTTATAAAGTCCGTACTCTGATGTCACAGGCTGACTGCCGTGTAAACAGCCACTGGAGCAGCATCAGAAATGTTTCACATTCCTGCTCCCTGCTGCCCAATTCCACTTCCAGACACTCACTCACCCACCCCACCACACCTCCCACCTTTCTTTCTCTTACCCCCCTCCCCTCCCCTCCCTTCTTTCCACTCTTTTGGTGTTCTAAGCTTACCCCGTTTAACACGAACTGAAGGGAGGAAAATACATTATCCAGGTTGTCTACGGCATGTCAAACACGCCCCAGAGCTTTGTGGTGACTATTCTGATTTAGATCAATGAGATTTTATCTTGCTGATGTTTTTACATGCTGTGGTGATATGCATAGGTCAGATAGGATATGGCTGCCAAGCTTTTTTCTTAGCAGAGGACCGAAATAGAACCGATCTTTCCACGATTTAGTTGCTGTTTCCAAAACCTCAAAAACTCCTGGAACTATAATCTATTATTTTAAGGCCGATTGAAAGGGTATTTAATCCCTCACATTTCCGTTGGTTTCCATGGCGTTAGTGTAGCATGTCTGGGGTTGGCATGAACTTGAGTCACTGTGATCTCTTCTATTGTGAGCTACAATCTGCACCTCAACAGGAACTCAGGGAGCAAATGCTGTCAGAGGGCTCCTTGAAGGCTATACAAGGAGACATGCAGTACTGACAGCACTGCTAAACAGTTATATTACTCAATAGTAGCTGCATCTACTTCCATTCATAACGTGGCTCTTGTGTGACGGTAAAGTCCCATTGCCTGCACAGTCAATATGCTACATTCAACACTATTACACAGATTGGGTCATAGCTGTATAGCATACAGCATATCCTTCAGAGTGAAGGCACTGTTACCGGCAGAACGGACTATGGACATAAACACAGTACAGTAAGTATATCTACAGTGAAACAGCTGCTGTGCCACGTGGGCAAGAGCTCAGGGCTTCTCTGTCAAAAAAGTTACTGAATTCTCGCATTCCACGATCATCTGGTTCCCACAGCGTTTGGGTGGGCAGGAAAGATGTCAGTGATGGGTTATAAATAGAATGAGACAGACAGAGGTTGAAAGGAGGAAAGTATGCAATGCATGTCCAGGACAGGTGGGACCCAGGTGGACAGACAGACAGTCAGAACAGTGTGGGCCCACTGCTTCATTCCTGATTCATTTCTCAACTGTTTCCCAACACCTTTCCATCTGCTTTTCAACAATGATAGTGCTTGGAACAACCCAAATACAACAGGCAAAAACTGTACTGTAGGCATCATATACAACCTGGAAGTATATCTCCCAAATTGTCAAAACTGAAGAAGAAGAAGAAAACTTTATTTGCCATCTGCAGAATTGCATTGGAAATCGTGGAGCTCAGCTCGCAGGGTCAGCATTTAAAAATACAGAAAATATAGACTGAGAGAAAGTATGTACATCCTACAATGCTACAGTATATCCTACAATACTCTTTAAAAAGAAAAAGAAAATAATTAAGTAACGGTAACAAAGAGAAAGGAAACGTAACCACTGAAGAATGAATTATAGCAATGCTACAATAGAAACCATTGAAGAAGAATTGTTGACAATATTCAGCTTTAATATGTATTAAGTAATTGCAGACGTGCTAAAGAATAACTAAATACAGACATGTTACGTGCTGTGGCCTGTAACTGTCATGTAATTTCGGTGTATCCACTGAAAAGGTGAGACTTCTATAATAGGCTTATAGAAGTCTATAAGCTGATAGGCGTATAGACAAAGCAAATTGTAAACGACCCCAAAAGCAGTGTTGGGAACTTGGGTCAGCAGCTACCTCGAAAGCGTAGCTTGTAAAGCTAGAAGTAGCTGACCATATAACAGTATAGCTTTATCAAGCTTTTTCTGCCCCTGGAGAAATGTAGCTCGCAAAGCTACAGATACAAATCTACAAAAATGACCCAAAAAGTAGCTGAGCTACTTGACGAGGTACACAAATATGAATGTAGCTCAGCTACCGCAAGTATGTAAGCTACGTAGCTTAGTTACATGTAGCTTAATCTGCCCAACACTGCCCAAAAGCTTTACAGTTTAATATAATTAATTCATTAGTATCATTACCAGAATTGGGGTCATCAAAATCTGTACGATAGTAGGAACAGGAATGCACTCAGTGTCATAGCAATTCATCCAATAACATTTGGAGATAGCCTGTGTGCGAGTGTGGCCTAAGGGTGGCGCTAAAGGAAAAGCCAGTGACCAAAAACATTATAGGTTCCTTTCACTGATGAGCATGAATGCACTGAACAATCATGGCAATCCAACCAACAGATTTTGAGATATCTTGTTGTGTGTGCAAGTAAACATTGTGGCCTAATGGTGATGCAACATCTAATGGTGATGATCTTCACTCGGGGATTATGAAGGTACACAGAAAATTCCATGGCAATCCATCAAATGGTTATTGAGATATGCTGTTTGGGACCTGGCCTAAGTGTCGGATGGACCGACCGACCTACAGGCAAAGCCATCCTTAGAGCCCCGCCGCTAGCAGGGCTAAAAAACCCATTTGATCTCGAAAAAACATTTCAAATGGGATGTTCTGTACTTTTGGATTGGCAAGCTATTGTATGTCTGGATTGCTGTATATGCGGACAATAATGCAATGGAAACAATGAGCCAAAACCATATCAATTGAAGCCCTTATCAATCAGTGTGTAGAGTGTAATTCCTATCAGATAACAGAAACTAGGCCAAAAGATGTAGGCCCTACAGGCCTTCAAAAACCCACATACTGTAGGCCTATGTTGGAAAGCTCAGAGATAATAAAGCATCACAATGACTGACAGTCGACATTGACCCTTTGGAGAAACCCCTAAGATGTGTACAATGACCCCATTCAGCCTGAAGGAATATTGTTTTCCTTTGAGATGGTATGTACGGAAGCCCTATTGGATTGTGCGTTTATTCAAACACACATAGACTGCAGGGCAAAGTAATGCAAATATTATTTGTCCTGTAAATGTTAGAAAAGAAAGCACTAATGTAAGTACCGGGAAGAAAAAGGAAAAAAAATCCATCTAATCTGTCACTATGTAGCAAAAAATGTCTAACATTATGTTCACAGAAAACATCCAATGACCTAAAAATATGTTGGAGACTGTTTGGCTGCGCCTGGCAGACATTTTCAGATTATAGATAATTTGCAGCTTATAGTCTTTGTTTATTCACGTTGTGAACAGAGGAAAGGAGCAAAGAAAATTCTGTCGTGACACACAACGCAAAAAACATGATTAAAACCTATTACACATGCAGCTGGTTACATAGTGATCAACAACAGCATGCCACTATGCTTTATATTTGAATTAAAAAATATATAATATTATCAATTGCTTTAAATTTGTTAGTTATCAATTGCTTGAAAGCATGTCCCCAAAGATCAGGGGTAACCTTTAAAACACGTGTGGTGTAGAATGAGGATAGCATTTGCTTACAAAAAGGGGGAGGAATTTGGGGATAAAACTTTCCACATACTTTCTATTAGGTTTTTTTCTAGCTCTTTGCTTTTGGAGTAGAAGGACTTGGTGGGTACACACACACACACACACACACACACACACACACCATGTTCCAACCTTGCCTTACAGTTTTAGGCCATGCTTTTTGTGGAATGTGTTTCTTTTTCCCCCCCTCACCCAAACCATTTGTCTCCTCAGCAAACCGAGACAATATTCAGCTTTGCCAGCTTTAAGGTTAGTGGGTTTGGGTCTTGCCCAGTAGTTGTTCGATGATTGATTTGAATGTGAGTCAGAGTAAACAGGCTGTGGGCTGTAACAGTCACAAATAATAGTCAAAACGTCTCCCAGGGCAATATTTGACACATACATAACATGGAGAATGTCTCAAAGTGCACTTGTAATTGGTGTCTGAGGTTTTGGCACCAGGAGTCCCTGAAACCAGTGGTCTCAGCTTTCCGAGCAGTGGTGCGCAGCGTCTGCCAGATCTGCAGGTATCTCCACAATGAAGCGTGGGCACGCCGACCGATGTCCATTAAAACATTTCAAAAATAGCACACAGAGTCGAACCTAGCCTTAAGTTAAAAAGCATGTGGAAATTATACTGTTCTAGATATTGGTATAGTGAGTTGTATTTGACTCATTATTCCAGTAAGGCAGGCGCTAGGCGAAGACATGACGGGCATTACAGAATCACTGCCAGTGTCTACACTCCACAGAGGTCACAGACAGATGGATTCATTCATTGAAAATACAATAAACACTCAGATCATCTGCTTGACTGTGAATGAATAAAGACTGAATGAAAATTCATTTACATCACACTTCTCTCTCTTTCGCTCTGTTCAGTTTCCTCTTACCTTAAAGGGGCATTTATCCAAGGTTTACAGTAATTTCTCAAAATTCTCTTAAAGTCAACTTTCCAGACAATGTGCTCTTTCAGTAACATACGGCTTTGAAATCTTATCAGATGGCTGAGCTTGGTGACTGCTGGTCAACATTCTCACACAGTAAATAATTTCCACTGCATGTAGAGCATGAGGCCTTAAAACATGTTGTGTTTTCATCTTTGATCTTTCCACGATATTAAATTGAGCAGTGGCAGGAAAGGTGGGAGAGAGCCCATTTTTAAACAACCTGGTTGTAAAGCTTTCAAACGCGAGGATTAAATGAGGGTGAAGGTGCAAGTGGTTTAACAGATGGGAAATTGCTCTGAAGTTTACATAATGTAATGAGCACTAGGCACACTATTTACAGAACTTGCATGTCCAGGTGCATCCTCTGAAATTAGAAGAAAGACTATGGGCATACAGCTGGTGTATGACGCAATGTATTACACAATGAACTCAATTGTTTTCAGTCTAAAAATATCAGAAAAACTAGGAACCAACTGAGACATGAGTTAATCCTGACTGTAAACTAACAGTAATTACTTAAATTCCAAACAACACATGTGTCTGTAATGATGAAAGAGAAGAGAAGAGAAGAGAAGAGAAGAGAAGATGTGAAAGCTTCTCAAGTCCAAGAATCCATGGAAATATGCATTCTCCTTATCACATGACATCGCTGCACAAATAGTAAAACTGAAGTATAACTCTGACCCTAACCCCTAAACCTAACCTCTAAATGCCAAATCCGACCCTAATACCAACCTGAATCTTTTTGTAATTAAAATACCAACTCAAATAATAATCTTTTTAAGCTTTTTAACCATAAAACAACCACTCTTGCGAGGACAAGTGAAACGCTCCTAAAATTCTACTATACTTGGACATTTGGCTCTCAAGTAGCCAGCTATGGTAATACAAGTACACACACACACACACACACACACATGCACGCACGCACGCGCACACACTTTCCACCATGGAGGAGTCCAGTTGCAGTAGCCAAGATGTTTTCCCTGTTAGGAAATGATACCTAGATTCCAGGCATTCCGACTGGATGTGTGAAAATCCCACAGTGTTGCCACAGGAACACCCCAAGCCTCCGATAAGGACATCGTCCTGTCCAAAGGTCACCTCCTGACGTACGTGAGGCCGAGGTCACTCCACTGTCTACAGGGATAGAGGAAGAGCACAGATGGTCCAGACACCTACATACACCCTCTAACCATGACAGATCTGCTGACAGAAAAGAGTCTAACAGACTGGATTTATACTTTGTCGTGTAGTGGTGGTGGTGGACAGTAACAAAGTTAATTTACTTGAGTACCGGAACTTGAGTACATGTTGTGAGCATCTGTACTTTACTTGAGTATTAGTGTTTTTGGATACTTTTGCTCCAAAAGCAGCCTACATTACAAACTAACCTCTTAAGGCCTATTTCAAATATAGTGAAAATAGCAGATCTACAAGATCTACTTGTAGATCGGCTATGTTCACAATTTTTGAGGGGCGCTAGCCCCTCCTATGTCCAGCTTTGAGGGTTTGTACAAACATTAATGCCATTGACAATGAATGGCCAGCTTTGAGTGTTTGTGTAAACACAAACATTGAAGACGATGGTAAGGACGCAAATTGTGATTGGCCGGAATGAGATGATGTATGATGATAAGAGCGCCCCTCACTTCACACGGGTGTGATTTTTATTATTATAATAAAAAATCTTTGAATTTGTCTAATCTGTATCACAAGTTTTAGAGGGATATGTAACCACGTGTCATGCAAATACTTCAGGGTGGACCTTTATATTGGGACGGTGTCAGAATTGGTTTTCAAAACAGTGGGTGTAGGTTTGGTATAGCACTGGTTTCTCCACTGTTGTAGCAGCATATATTGAATTTAGATGTCCCAAAATATATCATAGGCAGATATCTCTGATCATCTGGGAGTGAACTATAGTGCAGAGGGGCATTCGCTCGAAATATGATGAGTGGTGATGCCAGTTTCCTCAGCTCAGATCGGTGAACCAATATTATACAGCGCTTAATTGCTCCATGCGCTACCCGTCCCTCTAGACAAGAAAGACGCGCAAACGCGGGAAGCGAACGCAGCTCGTGCATATTTGGGGTTTTTTAAGATTTATTTTTAAGTTATTTTCTTTTTAAGTTAAGTTTTTTTTTAAGTTAAGTTTTTTTTTTTAAGTTAAGGTGTGTGTGTGTGTGTGTGTGTGTGTGTGTTTTGTGTGTGATACAGCTGCGCCCTCTGGTGACGGGCAGGTGGTGTTACAGCGTGACACACAGACAGACAGACAGACATGATCTGCTAGGTCTCATAGTTAGTGCTCACTGCGTTCGCAACCAGAAAGCATGCTGGCTGGGCCAGGCGGCTATGCGAGACTAATCTCTCAAGACGGATTCAAAGCTCCTCAGCTGAATCTGTCAGCAACTCCAATTACAACATGTAGAGTTGTTGTTAATAGGAATGAAAACACAGGAGCACCACCGGAAGAGGAGGGCTGCTAGGAGAGTAAACAGACCGACATCTGGTCTCTATATGCGGGGAATTGGGAGGCAAATTCAATGATTTTCCACTTTTTTTGCAGATGGGTTCCCAGATTGATGCAAGACTAATAATGACATGCTGGCCAAAATAGGGATGCCAGGGTGAAATCCAATGCAGCTTCACTGGTCTGGTTTGTTTGGACCTGAGATCTGACGTTTTTGAGCATGCCTTCGCAGTAACACTTGGTTATCGTTGGATCAGGTGAGAGAGGAATTTGAATAAAATGACTTCATCCTTACTGATCTGACCCAACATCAAATATTTGATGTTGAGGCAGTCTAGACCTCAAGAAGAGGACTTAAGATCTAGGCTGCCTACTGAAAAATATATCGGCGTACTTCCTGAAATGGGTAGCCGGAGCTGTTTGCGGAGAGCGATTGCAGCAAAACCAAGTCAAAATAGCTGTGTGCATTTGTTGACACACTTAAATCAACAATAACACATCCATTTCTAGTTGCAGTTACTAAAAATAACCGAGAACAAATAAATACGGAACAGGGGCCCAATTCATGTATGAAACCACTTCCTAACATGGAAAGTAGTGTCAATATTTTTAGCTGAGATCGTGTGCTAACTCCAGGTGGGGAGTGCTGTTAGCTTGAAAATCTGATATTTTCTGCAAGGGACATCAACGTGCAATGAAGTAGGAGTTGTACTGTACTTTGCAGACAACTGGAGACATATTTTGAGCATGGGGGGAAGACATGCAGCAAAGAGCTTAATTTCCTTTCAGAAACGTATTTTGTGCAGTGGTAAAGACCACAAGAAATACACACATACACAGTTACTATATAAAATGACTTTTTAAGAGAAACTACTTCCGGACCTGCTTCAATGATGCCTGAAGAAGGTCCGGAGGGACCGAAACGTTGCATTAAAAAGAAAAATACTCTTGTACTGAGCAAATATACAGTGTGGGTGAATTCTATTCCTTTCATTGATGTCCACTAGCCTATAATCACATGTGCAGACGCCTGACTTCTAGGTGTGCAAAAGTTTTTTCCTACAGAAGAGAAACTACTTAAAAGCATAATATATTAAAAATCTGTTCTATAAGTACTAATAATTAATAATCTAATATATATTGTATGCAACCTATGCGTTCACTATAGTCCATCAGGTGGAAAGGGGGGGGGGGGGGGGGGGGTTGTTTGTTAGAGATTCCAACGAGGGGGAGGGAGGGTTCAGCCTAGGCGTTCAAGAGTCTGATGGAGATTGGCACAAAGCTAGCTGAGCCCCTTTTAGTGAGTTTTGACGCTCTGTATCGCCGGCCTGAGGGCATTAGTTCGTAGTGGTTAGTGTGTGTTGTCCTCAACTATTTGAGAGGCCTTCTTTATTGTCAGTTTTTTATGGATGCTGATGAATGACTCCTGTTCCCTCCCAATGATCTTGCCGCTGATCCTAACCACCCTATCGAGGGGGTTCCGGTTGATGGCACGCATCACACCAAACCATGATGTGATGTTGAAGGTCATTATTGATTCTACAAAAGACTTGTTGAAGGCCTGCAGGATCGATGGTCGGACCTGAAGCTTCCTCATCTTCCTGAGGAAGAACAGCCTTTGTTGACACTTGGAGTGAATGTTCTCCGTGTTGGTCTTGAATGTGAGCTTATGGTCGATGGTGGTGCTGAGGTATTTATACTCTTCAACGCATTCTATTGCCTGGCCATTTATCTCTAGGGCCGGAGGTGGAGTGGGCGGGCCCTGCCTAAAGTCCACCAGCAGCTCCATAGCTTTGCTGGGGCTTGGGTCCAGGAAGTTGTTATTGCACCACTCAGCAAATCCGTCCATTACCCCAATGATGCGGTTATTGGTGTTGGTGGTATCGACAATAACCGTGTCATCTGAGTATTTGATGAATAGTATGTCAGGGTCTGGGCTGCTGCAGTCATCTGTGTACAGGGTGAACAGGACTGGTGAGATGACAGATCCTTGTGGTGCCCTGTGGACACAGTCCTGTTAGAACTGTAGTTTTGTGGTGTTTCTGATATGTGCCTCCATGTTGAGGTGACTGTAAAAGATAACACCAAGGTTTTTCACTTGGTCCTTGGTGTGAAGTGCTCTTGATTTTAGGTATGTGGATAATTTTTCCCTCTTGGCCTTTGCACCGACAAGGAGGATTTCGGTTTTAACTTCGTTTAGTTGAAGGAAATGTTCTGACATCCATGTTTTGATATCAGTAATACACTTTATGAGGGTGCCATAAAGTGTATATCCCCAATTTCACCTGGGGATATGGAGATAACGTTCCGTCATGAGCAGTTTTTGTGTTAAGGCATGCAGCTTAAGGCAGAAGGCATTAAACTATGGTGGTGCAACTCCATGTGGGGGTCCCCGGAACTTCGACACACATAGCTCCGTATAGGAGTGGTTGCGACACTCAAAAATAAGACCATATGGGTCTCAATCAAATTATATAATCTAGTCACTAGATTATTTCACTCACATGTAAAATGTTTCCACTTAATTGAGGGTGGGATCATTTTAGTGAGGGCGTAGCCACTGGCTGAAGCAGGGTGAACACCCATTTGAGTACACAGTGTTCATGTTGCATGTTGGCACTCACTGACATCACATCTCCTATGGTGAGGAAATGGCTTCATCCTCTTAAGGGAGGATCGCACATTTCTGAAGCCCAATTTATACATCATTGTACAACGATATTGTTGACAAAGTATAAATCAGGCTTTAGTTTTCTCCAAACACATGCCCTAGTTTTCTGTCTCATCAACAGGTGTCTGTATGGAGTGAACAGGTTGTACTCTGTGTATTTGTAGACTATATAATGTAGAAAGGGTAGGGTGTGGCCTATCCATCGCCATCTGCGTTTCCTAATCTCTTCTTCCGCCGGAAGCTGGTTTGTTCTCTGCCAGAGTTCATTGTTACTGATGGTGTCTGGCCGTCGGATGTGGAGGATCCTCCGCAGGCAGCTGTTGATGAAGACCTGTACTTTCTTGATGGTGGCAGCTGTAGTACTCCATGTTTCTGCTCCGTATAGGAGGACCGCTTTGATGTTGGAGTTGAAGAACCTAACTTTGGTGTTGGGAGTCAGTTCTTTGGAACTCCAGATGTTCCGTAATAGGACGAATGATCCACGGGATAAGTTCATTGTAATTAACATTAATTAAGTGTTCTGACTGAACGGTGCAGTCGGTTTCGCGAAATGCAGTAAAAATCTGGAAAATGAAATAAAAATAAATAAATCTGAATGAAGTTATCTTTAATTACATTATTATAAGTAATACTATTAGAGTTGTACTATTACTCGAACGAAAATAAAAGCTTGGGGGGGGGGGGGAGATGCAATGCAAATGAAAGACATATACTGCATGTATCCCTATTCCCTGACATAATTTTATAGCTAAACGGACAGAATTCTATTTTATTTGAATGATGAAACCCAGCTGCCATTAATAGTTGGAAATGGAAATTGCGGAAATTGCGGAAATGGAAATTGCGGAAATTGTATTTGCGGAAATTGCGGAAATGGAAATTGCGGAAATTGCGGAAATGGTAATTGCGGAAATTGCGGAAATGGTGGAAATGGAAATTGCGGAAATGGAAATTGAGGAAATTGCGGAAATGGAATTGCGGAAATGGAAATTGCGGAAATTGCGGAAATGGTAATTGCGGAAATTGCTCTTCACTTATAGCTATCTATTTTCAGGTAGATTGTTTTATTTTACTCAGTCAGCCATATCACTACTCATTTTTTTTCATGAAAAAGGTCATAGCTGGGTAATCTATTTTCAGGCAAATTGTGTTTATTGTATTTTATTTTACTCAGTCATAACAATTTATTTTCTGTTAACCAACTTGCTGGCTGGCAGGCAGGCAGGCAGACAGCTACTCATAGACAGGCAGACAGACAGACAGCTACTCATGGAGAATTGGACAGGCAGGCAGTCAGACAGCTACTCATAGACAGGCAGACAGACAGCTACTCATGGACAATTGGACAGGCAGGCAGACAGCTACTCATGGACAATTGGACAGGCAGGAAGGCAGACAGCTACTCATGGACAATTGGACAGGCCCCTTGCCATTTTTGTAATGTGGCCCACAGGTAAATCTATTTGAGTATCCCTGCTTTAGACCACCCGCCATTTTTAATTATATGAAAAACATTTAAAATGTATCTCCTCCCAGTATCTTGGATCAAAATGCACGAAAACTTCTACACATGAAATTTGGACCTATACGGACAAAAACATTTAGTAATTTTTTTAAAGTGAAAATATTAAGTTTTTATGGGCCATTCTTCTTCTGCCTCTAATTCATACATGCAGCGTCATATGCTTATGTCACTTACAGTATAGTAGAGGGTCTCAACTCAGCCTGTGATTCTTATTTGTGCATATTGTTCTTATTGTGTATTGTCTTCTTCTTCTTCACAAACTTAAAAACCTCACGAGTAGACAGCAGCACGCAACAGTCTGTTTTCACATTTATAAAAGCTAACTGAGCATAAATGCTTAGAATGCATCCCAGGGCTTCTCAATTCGGGGTCCGTGGACCCCCCGGGGCCCTTGGGGGATTTCCAGGGGGTCCCCAGTAAACGTAGGTAATGCAGCATCACAGTGGTTTGAACAGGTTAAAAATGACAATCATCCAAGCTGACTGAATACAAATGTTTACCAGTGCTTCTCAATTCGAGGTCCGTGGACCCCCCGGGGCCCTTGGGGGATTTCCAGGTGGTCCCCAGTAAAAGTAGTTTAATGCAGCATCAATCACAATGGTTTGACACAGTGGAAGACATTGAGTTTTAGTTGTTAGATTTGATTCATCAAATTGTTTCTATAATATAGAAACAATTTGATGAATCAAATCATTTTAAATATTATTTAAAATGATTCAGTGAAGCAAGTTAGGCTTTGATGAGATGGCAGTGTAGCTGTTCCACTGCATTACACTGTACCATGGCTCCGCCTAGTGGCCGTTCACGGTACGTGCACCGTGCATGAAACTGGTATGTCACGTGGTTCCACAGCGCAGTATGTTGAGTTCTTAACAGTCTATACGGCGGATTCGGCGGAAGGAACTTTTGTGTTTAGATCGCTCGTTTCCGCCATGCCTTTTATCAGCGTTACACAAGAGAGGTGAGAGAGAGCTCCGTTGAAAACGACTCAGTTTGTACTTTATGTCAATTTCCACTTGTTCCACAGATGTGTGTGTGTGTGTGTGTGTGTGTGTGTGTGTGTGTGTGTGTGTGTGTGTGTGTGTGTGTGTGTGTGTGTGTGTGTGTGTGTGCGTGTGTTTGTGTGTGTGTGTGTGTGTGTGTGTGTGTGTGCGTGTGTGTGCGCGCGCGCCGTATTCTGTCATATTATATGAATGTGTTTAAATGCCAGGAGCGACTCGAGCGAGTCCAGAGTATGATTGTGTAGACATTCATATTTCTAACTCTGTTACACTTGTGTTAGTAAAACTGCAACATCTCTGCTCTCTGAATTCTATTTAGAATGTCACATTTCTTATTCACCTAAGCTCATCTATGATGCTCTGATGCTCAGAGAGGGACATAGGAGCCATGTGACATTGCCTTTGCCCCACCGTTGAGTGTGTCTTAGTGCCTTGTATACAGTTGGGCTCATTCAAAAACTGGGGTTTATGTGTCAGTCGGATGTCACCATGGGTTTATGTTGAGTGATGATGATAAGGGAATATGTTGCTCTCGTCACACTTTGGCATTTCTACTCATGTGCTTCACCTGAGAACAAATATGATTCTTTCCAGCTTTGTCATCCATTTGTTAGACAGCTAATTGTCATAGGACCTTGTTAACTTTTTTAATTTATCTAAAAAATGAATGGGCGGCTACGCTACAGTCCTGTCAAATCTGCCCTTTGTCACATTATGTTGTGTTGTAATGTACATTGCCTTTCCATCAGGGCATGCTGTGTTGTAGAACCAATAATTGCTGTTGTCGATGTTTGTACTGAGATGTTTTTTTATACTTTTTAATAACGGTATAATAATAATTGGATTGTTTGAGCAGTCAGGCGATAAGTTTTAATGCATTTTGTTTCAAGTGTGATTCGTTGTTACGTAGAGAAAAACAAAATAGGAATGCATAGACTTTCTGTATTTTTTTAAAATAAATACATTTTGTGTGTATCCAGTGTTTTATACATTATTCTGTACATCATTTGCTTTATTTTGGACATTCATTTTCTAAACTTTGCATTTGCAAGTTATAGAACAGAGAAACATTTAAAGGCACGCATGGCCCATCTACTGAATGTTATTTCCTATTTGGTGGAAACTCCAATGACTGTAGACATAAATAAAAAGCAGCGTCAGTTTGGTTGTTCCATGCCATTAGAACAAATTCAAACACACAACACATTACACATATACTCCAGTTTGCACAGCCATCTCTTAGATAAGTTTGACAATATGACCTTTGGTCATTAGCAACAAGTGTTTAAAAAAATAGCAGTTCTACCAGCTCACAAAGTGTCACAGATCTGTGACGCACATGTTGTGACACCGTAGTACAATAAATTAAGCATAAAGCTTACCAGCTTTGGGTGCATGATTGACTAAATGATTCTAAAGAAGGTCACTTATTAATTGCCCATTCAAGCCATTGGTCCACATGTGCAGTATTGTCCTTGATGTCATTGAATTACACTCAACCCTACTTGATATTCAAAACACTTCAGAGAGCCAAGAGCTCTCTACAATTAACTGTTGCTGTGAAAAGCTCATTTAAGGTTCATCACATACACCTGAGAGAGAGAGAGAGAGAGAGAGAGAGAGACACACAGAGAGAAGCATTCAGCTCTTGTCATGCCATGTCATCTTCCATCATATCCTTCGGTACCATTTCTTCAAAATGTCGATGCGTCTATTGAAGCAATAAGTACCATCATGAATCTATCTTTCTGGATTCACATGATATTGTGTACCACCATGATGTGGTCGTTACACCCAAGTCTCAGGATGACTTCTTGGGCCTTTTGGCTTCCCAAAACGAGCCCCAAATCCTAAAAAGAAAAAGAAAAAAATCAGACCCGTCTGCAGTGAGTGGTACTGTACGTACTGTACTGTACTGTACTGTACTCCTCCATGGCCTGTGTGTGTCTGTGTTAGGCTGTGCAACAGTGACACTTGGTGGTGAACAAACACTATAATGCTATTTTATTTTGTGCTTGGACAGACAGACCCAGGGACCCAGGGACACACACAGCTGTCTATAGGAGTGGTTGCACCACTCAAAAATAAAATAAAGAAAATTGAAAGCACAATTTAGCTACCGGTAGCTTCTTTACTGAAAAATATAAAAACGCACAGCTCCTCCTCATACATGAAAATGTGAGAATAATGTTAATGGCCCACCAAACTTGAAAAATGAGGAGGCAGCCCCATGAGATGGCGTTGATCCAGGTAGAGATGGTGCTGGTAGTGGGCCAGTTTTAGCTGAGAAAAGAGTTACATAATAATTGTCCATGTCAAATGTATCGTAGGGAAAGCAGTGCATTTTTTCAGCATCTGTCGTTTCAAGGGTGCTGTCCATTACTTACGTTTTGGTTTGTGCCTAAAAAACTTTAAACTCTGTAATGGAGAGAAACAAGTAATTATTTCAGATTTCACAAATTAGTCATGCACAGCGAAATCCTTTCATTTGAGCGTGCAAAAGGGACCAAATAGGGGTCCCTTTTATGTAGCTTCCGTATACCTTTGTTCTAGATATGCCACTCTTCCCATTGCTCTGGTCAGACGTGTCCAGATTTGTTAGGGAGGAACTGTAGTTGGCACTGGGCTGTTCCACTTGTGCTGAGAGAAACAATGACATTATGAACGGCTTCTTGTTTTCTGGACATGAGGTGCATACGTGGTGATACGTACTGTACGCCTTTATGCTCTGTGTTGAGGAAGTTACTTTCAAAACAATGTATTATACTGTATGACATCACCTCCAATTAAAACAATCACACCTGTGTGAAGTGAGGGGCGCTCTTATCATCGTACATCTCATACTGGCCAATCAGAATAACTTCCCACAAATTTATGTTATATTTGACCTACTTTCTCCTTTCATTGACGATGGCAAATATGAGACGTGTGGGGACAAGATGACGTAAATGTTCCATTCATTGTCAATGGCATTTAATGTTTGTGTTGCGGACATTTGACCTAATTTCTCCTTTCATTGTCGATGGCAAATATGAGACGTGTGGGGACATTTTTGTGTTGCAGACATTTTGAGGGGACAAAAGCTGTATATAGGAGGGGCTAGCGCTTGAATGTATTACAAACTTAAAACAAAAAACAACTGCTTTTCAGAAAACAATGCCTTACACAGCTGAGGTCAATAATGTGCTAAGGGGTCTGATTGTCAGTTGTAACTCACCACTTCCCCCTGGAGCCATGACCACAGATGGCGGAGCTAATAGCTGAACTGGAGTGAGGGGCTCTGCAGAGGAAATTAAATTAATATTTACCCCTACTGTACATTAACCACAGACGTCTGACATTTTTTATCTTTCAAGGTTCTGTCTTGTCATTGACAATGAATCGCTCTAATGCATATGAGGAGCATTATAGAATGTTTATAACCTGCCATAGAGTGGCATACAATATACTGTACATTCAATCTGACAATCTCACAATCACATATTTCAGTGGCATCCTACACAGTCTGGTGCAGAAGAGCCAATGATAACTATTCTAGATTGAACATTAATTTGTTACTATACCACAGCCAGATATTTGGGTGGGAATGAGTCCTAACCACCTATTGCTGATATTCTGACCGATATTTTGTCTCCCAAAAAAGAAAACAAAGAGAACAAAATTATAAATTCTGTATTCCATAATTCCATAGGGCTGGACCACACATGGGCATATGACATCATCAACAAAAGTGAAAGATTCTCAATTTATGAAAGAAATAAAATATTTAAGGTGCTTTTATTTTCATTTTTTTGTTATAGAGGGCAAGTAAAATGCATATTTGTCTTATTAGCCAGATACTGTATATTGAACTTCAACAAGCAAAGAATTCTTTTTTTTTTTCTTTTTTTTTTACGGGTGGCCAAAATTCCAATAGCCTATACTGATTGGTCCTCAACTTTGAGGATAATGTCCAACAGTTTTTGTATAGACGTAGCCGAACAAGCTATGCTGTCACGAGTGGAAAAAGAAGCTTACCTTGTTTTGAACTTTTAGCCCGAACACTCTGCAGAAACATATGAAAGCACATGAATATGTTATTGTGGGGTGTCTGACTCACAGCTTGGATCACAAGGTAAACCATCATTGCTTTTTATAGCACATGCTTGGATCACCAGGCCCTCTGAAAATAATTGCCTACTTAAGATAACTTTCCCTTTTTTTAAGTGGAAATGTTCAAATATTTCCCTAAAGCTCATGGGATAGGATTGGGGTGTAAATGTAAAACAAATGCAATGGGCCTCATTCACTAAGCTGTTCATAAATTAAAATAATGTGTAAAAACGTCAGATTCACGAATGGGGGTAGAGCCCTGATACCGTATGGGTGGCAGTGGCTCAGAAGGTAGAGCGGCCGCTTGCGAAACGGAAGGTTCCCAGTTGGATCCTCTGCCCATCAAGCCTATAGCAAGCGCTCTGCCACCATGTCTTCTCACAACATGGCTTGTCTGCACAAACCAAGATTGGTGTCTACAGAGCTGTTGTGATTCCAACCCTTCTCTACCGGTCAGAGAGCTGGATCCTCTATCGGGAAAAACATCAGGACCCTGGAGAGGTTTTACCAGCAAAAACTGCGGGCGATCATGGGAATTGGCTGGGATCATGGGAATTAGCTCCCGTGCCCAGACTGCCCCCTCGGCTCTTCCACTCACACCTTGGACTCCACAGTCACCAGCAGGCACACAGACAGAGAGTCCAGCTATAGGTCAGTTAGTCCAGAAGGAGAAGAAGTGAATGGCTGAGGAGAACGGTTCCTCGTTTTACGAGGCTGCCATGATGACTGTCGAAGTGTCCTTGAGCAAGACTGAACCCCTAATTTCTCCCGATGAGCAGGTCGGTGCCATGCATGGTTTCTCTGCCAGCGGTGTATGAATGTAATGCACAATCTAATACGGAGCTAGGGTTGGAATAATTACCTTGCTCCTGTTCATGTCAACAGTCTGGAATGTGCTGTGCCGAGAGGTTCCGGACCACTCTGAGGATGTGCCTATCCTTGTAGAGGTGTGTGCGGCCTCAGAAGTCTGCAGGCCGGGGACAGCGTTCTCACCAGCTATAGCAAAGCAGAATGGAGTCAAGCTCAACAAAGTATAGTTGAGATGAATATTAAGATCCATCCATGCTGTCTATCTCTATCGTCACTGTCAGGTGTAAACCTTGTATGTCCAAAACCATTTATTTTCAGGAAATGTAAAAAAATGGATCCAATGTACAGTACTTATTATTTAGTGACAAAATCTTGTTAATGCTTTACATTGGTAAAATATTAATAAAAACCCACAGAAATACTTAACCACTTTTTTTGTTCTAGAGCCGATCTACAAGTTCGGATATAGCGCAAAAATAGCAGATCTACGTGTCGTGATGCGGCACTGTCTGTGAGTTTGAAAATATGCGATATTTGCTACTTTTGTTTGACACTGTACGATGACGAAGCAAGGGCATTAATTCACGTGAAAAAAAAAAACATTCAAAAAGTAGAAATACGTGGATCCAAGGTTTCTGCCTGACAGCAATAATTATACTCAACTCACCCTCCTCAGTAACCAGGATGAAAGACTCTGGCGTTCTGTCAGGAAGTGGCGGGGTGGGACTCCTGCAGGCTGACCAAATCACACACAATCGACAGTATGATTTATTTTACATCTTTATGTACTTCAATTTAAAATACAGTATTTGTTTCGTTTGGCACATTTGTACAGTATATCGCTGCTGTCAGGCAGAAACCTTGTATCTCCATATTTCAACTTTGTATGTTTTTGTAAATTTAATACAATGTCCCACTAATTTGTATGTTTTTGTACATTTTATAAAATGTCCTACTAATTAATGCATTGTTGTACAATAGTGTCACACAAAAGTATTGAAAATAGCCGATCAACAAGCTCACAATTCACAATGCACAAGTTTGTAGATCTGCTATTTTCTCAAAAATATGTCTAAGTGTGGTTTTATAAATATTGAACCAATGAAAAGTATTAACAAGGCTTGTTGTGATTAAATAATGACCACCCAATTGGATCCATTGGAGCACAGGTTATTTTCCCATTTCCTTAAAAGTGACGGTTTTGGACATGTTTTTCCCCCCGACAGCGACGATATGTAATGGGAGAGAATGAATGAACGATATTATAAATATAAATATACCGTGCCTCCATTATTATAAAGTGTCACTGGGTCTCACCTTGAGGGGTTAGTGGCGGGGTCACTGGGTACTGTGCTGGGGGAGCCGCGGGGAGAGTTATAGCTGTACGTGAAGCCATGGCTGTAAATGTTACAGGTGCTGGAGCTGCCACTGGGAAAATACAATAATATTAGTCATCCATTTTGTATTGATTGTAACGATTTGTATTGATTGTAATGATTTGTAATCATTATTTTCAGTTGGCATGACGTAAGAAGTTACCTTTGAAGGATGTCTTTATTTTCAAGCTCTGAAACAGAGAGCAAGTTAGCTGCTGTTACATAATTATCTTTGTTTTCTCAAGTAACAATTCTGTCAATCACAGTCCGACTGACTTGAGCTGTCCAATAGGATAGACCCACACCTGCATGATGTTAATTAATGTTTCTAAAAGTCAGAACATGTACACACCTGCATAAAGTGCATATGCTAATATTTCTAAAAGAACATGCATAATGATGCTATTTTTTGTAAAAACACTAGTGAAGACCTCCATATGATGCTCATGTTTCTAAAAGAACATGTAAGCACCTGCAATACGATGCTACTGTTTCTAAAAAGAAAACATATGGTAGGCCTATGTAAATGTTATATGCAGTAGCATGTGCAACTGTATGAGAACATGTACACACCTGCATATGATAATGTTCTAAATATCATGTCTGCTTTCATGTATACAGTATACATTTTTATTTAACCCGTTTTCTACTATCTCTTTCACTTTATTCTGATGGAGCACACAAGGGAATTAGCTTTTCACTACTGTTCCCAATGGGCTATATGCACACAGAATAACACAGAACCTACCTGCTTCCCTGCTTCCCTACTTAAGGTGTTAAATAACTCTGAGAGTGTACAAATGTAAAGGTCCATTTGTTTCCATTAATTTGTGCAGTCTCAGAGTTGGCAGAGTGTTTCCAGTGAGCCAACAGGCACAATAGCAGCACTCTGACTCTATTTGAGCAGAACCGAACAGTTAGCCTTCATTAGCATCAGCGGCAACACCTGTGAAGGAAGTAGGGAAGGGGGCCCAAGTGCAAGTTCTTTCCAAAATGGCGTGTGTGCATATAACCCATTGTCCAATTGTGCTCTGCTCTCTTTAGTAGTGTGCTGCCTAGACTTGGCCTTCCAGGGCAGACCAGAGAGAATGCCAGCAGAGAGAATGCAGATCAGTGGCGCCGTTACTTAAAAGCAAAGCAAACAGCAGAATAACCAGGTATGATCTAGTTACAATGAGAAGAAGGCAGCCAGCCAGCACTCAAATGTCCTTTTCACATGTAGTTTTATTTACCTCACCGTGCAGAGCAACGAACACATACGTGTTTCAACTTTCAACCTAATAGGTCTTCCTCTTTCTCAATGCTGACAAAAGGACATATATTGAGTGTTGGCTGCCTTCTTCCTCTCATGATATTGTTGGGCCATGCACCTTGAGATCATTATTTAATTTGGAGTGTTGCAGGCAGTCTCTTTTCTCCCATGTGCTAGTAGTTACCCACCTTACTCCTCCTCCATGTTTTCTTCTCCAGTGCTGCAGCAGCGAGGGACTTGCCAGACCATTCTGAAGACGTTCCTATTCGTTGTGCTGCTGTCCAGACTGGGATCCTCTGTTCCACTGGAGCTGAACGGCAAGGAAGAACGCAGGTTAATCATCTTACACACTTTTCCCCTCTGAATCATGAATTCTTGATAAGTCAACTTTTAAAGTTTAGTTACGGTATATTTCCCCCACCTTCAGCCAACTCAAAGGACTCTGGGGTTCTCTCTGGAAGCTGAGGGACAGGTGAAGGGGGGCTCCCTAGAAGTACAGTTTCATGTTAATTTCATTCTAAATGTAACCAAATGGATCATTGAAGGCTCCATTTGTTCACTCTCAATTCTTACAAAAGGGTAAACTGTGACACAGGGTTTTACTGCACTCACCTCCGATCTCTGTGGGCCCCTCAGGAGTAACAATGGATGGGATAATGACCTCTAACCTCTCAAAGGGATCTGACCACTCTGCGACACACAAACCGCTTCTTGTTAGGTCCCATAGAATCACTAATCACAAGTACGGCATATTAAATCAGAACTGCATAAGAGTTGGCCCCAATAAAGCATGGTATACATACTTTATTGTGCTATAGCTTCAGCAGATTGTATTAACCACTTAGGTCTGGGGTCCTATTTTGGGCAAGTTATTATAGGCCACTATTAAAATAAAATACAGAATATCAAATGCTATGAAATATGGCTTAAGTTCCAAATTTGTGAAAGGGGAAGTTTACGATAGAACAGCTCGGCAATGAAGTGCTCAGAGTGACTTGTATAGAGCCCAACTAATCTGAAATATTATTTTCTAGTTTGATAGTGACAAACCTTCATCAAAAGCCAGTACGTAAAAGTTTAGTTACGGTATATTTTCCCTCACCTTCAGCCAACTCAAAGGACTCTGGGGTTCTCTCTGGAAGCTGAGGGACAGGTGAAGGGGAGCTCCCTAGAAGTAAAGTTTCATGTTAATTTAATTCAGCAGTTCGTACAGGTATTGGCGGAGGTGTATGCTCATCTGAAGGAGTTACTGTACCTACAAAATATATATATATATATATATATATACGTATTTATACCTTCAAACTTATATGGCTTCATATTAACCAGTGGTTCCCAAACTATTTCACGTCAAGGACCCCCAAATTGACACTAATTATCCCACGGACCCCCATATGAAAAGATATGCCAGGGACCCCCATAAGATAATCTATTTACGGCTCTAGCAGTGATTCTGAACCTGTTTAATTTCAAGGACACCCAGTTTGACATGCATTAGTCTACGGACCCCCATTTTATGGAAATTATATCTCTGGGACCCACCTAATTAAAGTCAATGTTAAGTTAACTCTGAGAGTGTACAAATGGAGCCTTCAGGGTCCATTTGGTTCCATTTGTACACTCTCAGAGCAGACCCATAAGGGTCCATTTGGTTCCAAACTATCATTTAGCTGGGGACCCCCTGGAACTCCCTCAAGGACCCCTGGGGGGGGTCCCTATAGACCCCACTTTGGGAACCACTGATATTAACCACGCCTGAGACTGACACGTGTTGCTGCATGTTTACCTGAGGCAGGGGATTCAATCTCAAGAGTCTGGTCATTCAGGGCCACGCTTGGTATGGAGACAACGCAGTCAGGAGTCAACCGGCTGTCCAGAACAGTCTCCTCTACAGAGCCGTCAAATGGCGATTCAAAGTAAGGGTCCTCCACCGTCAGACATATCACCGGCGCCGGGGGAAACGGAGGTTTTAGCGGTACCGTGACATCACTGTCCTCCATCCTCTCCAGGATGTCAGGGGATGATGGCTGGCCGGCATGCCCTGTGGTGGTGGGTGAGGTCAGAGTCAGACCCCCCCGGGGGTCTTGGTTATTGGAGGAGGAGGATAAAGCCTCGGGAAGCGTCTGCGAGTGGCATTGTCTCTGTAGTTCCCTCTGTTTGTCCCTGGTGGTCAGGGCGACGAGGATGTCAGACGGCGAGGGTATGGCTGTCTGTGTCAAAACCTCACACTCCTCCTCCTCATCCGGAATGCGAATTGGCGCTGCATAATTGGTCTGCTCCATGTCTTCGATTACAGGAAACCTAATAAAAAATAATGTAAAAAATTAAATAACGTGAATTAACCACTTAACCCATTCTGGGCGGGAACCCCTTTTGGTGTTTTTAACTAAGCATTATGCTATACTTTAGTTATTGAAAAATAGCAGATCTACAAGCTCATAGCGCGAGTGGCGCGCTACGAGCTTGTAGGTCTGCTATTTTTGAAAAATCGTGAAAATGCGGCACAAATCTTTGAATATATATATATTCTTTCAGAAGACTGTCGATGTCAAGTCTAAATGGGTTTTAACCAAGGATGTGAGAGTTAAAGAGGTTAAAAGTCCTTGCTGTTATTTTAAACGAATGCAAGTAATGTTCACCTTTGCTGGGCTTCTTCATCTATCGGATGTGATTGTGGTTTTGGTTCCAAGTAATATTGTATTTCTTCCTCCTCACTCAGGTCAGAGAGTGTGCCGCTCCCAGCTGATGAGACAGGAGACGGAACCACTGCAACCTGGACAATTTAACATGGGAATGATATCAACCTTTAATAAGGGAATCAAAAGTAAGTAGAATCTTGTTTGTTTGCTTTTGTGGCAAATAAATATGAAATATTACAACTTGCATTAAAAGCACAACATCATCGTTGTTGTATGGAATGCAACGTCATTTTGACCGTTTCATTTGAAAGCATCACTAAACTGGGAGTATAATACAATTGTCTTAGTTGCTCTGAGCAGAACAGTAACCTTGTAGAGACATGTCCAGTTAGATTATTCATTTCCTGACATAGCACCGACACACTATAAAACCTGATTCAGCATTCCACTCTCTCAGCCCACAGTATGTCGTTCCTCTGTTTTAGTCTGAGGCTTACAGCTCTCCGCATTAAAATCAAATGAGAAGCGCAACTGTGTTTTTATGCTGATGTTTTTGTATGTCAGTTTTTGAGTATTAGTATAAATGTTCCCTGGCTTCGCTCCCCGGAATACAGGCCATCGGGAGAGGACTATCTTGTTGGTTTTTTTTTAAAGATTTATAGGTTTGGCTCTGTGGGCTCACCTCTTTTCTGTCGACTTGTGCATCCAACTGCAAATATGTCTCAAATAGGTGCCTGATGGTTCTGCAGACCAGTGCATATTGTTCCTGAGGTTAGAAGGCAATTAATATCCAACAAAAAAAATCTGATACAGGACAAACTGATCAAAGGCAGGTAAAAACAAAATGCACACTTGATGATGAATTAATAATAATAATAATAATAAAAACAGCCACCTTGGTTTGAACCAGAGAGGACCTCTGTGTTCGCATATCTTTAACCAGGTCATAGATGCTGAAGTCCACAGGTATCATCTGAAACCAGACAAAGTACCGTAAACTACAGTACCACACTTTCTATCTCATCATAAATGTTGTTATTGAGTTTCTGTTAGATTAAAGAACTGCAAAATATGACAGTACACAGTAAAATCCTTAAGACTGACAGCGTACAAATGGAACCAATTGGTCACATAATAGGAGTAGCGGTATCTCACCTGATCTTTCAAAAGGTTCCAAGTAAAATCGATGGCACACAGAGCTCCTGTTCGACCACAGCCAGCACTAGAATCACAACAACTAGGATTATTACAACGTATTTTACTTGTCAATGTTGTACCCGCAGGCCTGTCTGTCTGTCTGTCTGTTGTACCCGCAGGCTGTAATAGGATTTTGAAGATGAGAATACTCTCCACCTGTTGGTTGTCTGTCAGATGACCTATTCTTACATAAGACCCATGTTTGACCATGTCTTTTGTCCACTGACCACTGACCACACCTCCAATGTATTCTCTGCTCGGTCATTGTGTATAAGAGAGATAAATGTAAAGGGTTCAGGAGGCTAGCATACGTGCTCCTCCCTGGGCTCGGTACAGACCAGGCTTTGTAATAAAAGTGACATTCTGTCTGTCTGTCTGTCTGTCTGTCTGTCTGTCTGTCTGTCTGTCTGTCTGTCTGTCTGTCTGTCTGTCTGTCTGTCTGTCTGTCTGTCTGTCTGTCTGTCTGTCAGTCATACCTGCAGCAGGTCTGTGTCTGTCTGTCTGTCTGTCTGTCATACCTGCAGCAGGTCTGTGTCTGTCTGTCATACCTGCAGGTCTGTCTGTCTGTCTGTCTGTCTGTCTGTCTGTCTGTCATACCTGCAGGTCTGTCTGTCTGTCTGTCTGTCTGTCTGTCTTTTATGGAAGAAAGTAGGTTTAAAAAGGTTAATTATAGATAGACGTCAGTCACCTGTCCAAGTATCTGATGTATGGATGTATGTTATTTTTTGCACATTGTTGTTTGTCTTGCGAATCGTTTTGCCTATGCTGTACCTGACAAAAACCAATGTCTGTATGTTGATGATCAGTGCCTTGCCATCTGTTGGGAGAAACAGTAAAAGCAATTTCCCCACCCCTCCTCGATTTGATTAAAATTCAATATTAAAATTGTCTAGAGTAACAAACGTAACACCTGGACGTGTTGCGTGCATCGTTGCTCAGATCTGTATCAAATTTGACACCTAGACTAGGGGCTCCATTTTCGCCTGATCTTTCTAAATACACTGTTTTGGGATTTGGCAGTGGGGAAGGGGTGTTCCCCCACTAAAGTTGGTATTTTGGTTACCTGTCTAAATCCCTAAAACACCTCCGTTACCCGTTTATATTATGCATAGGTGTGGTTTGGGCGTTACAATAATTAAACCAATCACCAGTCCACGTGCCATTGCCTTTAAGAGATCCCTTATCCGTTGCCCGTTATGCCCAGTTCTATATTGCTTCATAGCCTTATACGGTCTAGCCCATGGAAGAGTGTTTTCTCCAACCCGCATAGAGGCAAGAACACTCGTCTTTTCATTGAGTCACAACTCGCTGAAATCTTGCTCATTTTTAAATATTTTAAGTACTATGTAAACTACGAAATTCGGGCTTTCATTTGGTATATAGACACATCAAGCGAAAAGGAAGGGTCGGTCAATTGGATTAAATCAATTGGATTGGAATCGCGCACGCCGCACAATGCCTGGCACAATTAAGGCAAATAATGTCTTTGACTATACAATTATAAACACAATGGACACAAGGAAGTGGCAAGCCTGGCAGGCACTCACTTCTGCTGATTATAGGAAAATTTGAGCAAGTTCCTAGATTGGTAATTTTCGGGCAGCGGCTGAATTGCGTCTCGGGTAATGGCGGTCCCACCAGGGGCCACAGGGCACCGTCACTGGGCCCCTGGGAACCATAGGTGCACCGTTGCTCCAATCCACAGCCATAGATAGTACAGATTATTTCCAGGCCTTGTGACTATCAAACATATCACATAATGCAGCTGTTTGTAGTTGAACTAAGAGTCATAAGCATATTTTGTAATAGCGGTCTATACAGAAGATGGCTTTCCGGCACGTGTGGTGATCCGTCTGCCTCTAGCTGAACATTCCATTCCTGCCACCTCATATCCTCTGAACAGGTGTGGGCATGGTATCATTATGACAGGCTTTGATGCTAATGTGAATAGTCACCATATTATTCATGCCATTCATTTCATGTAAATGAAAACAATGAATGGTGAGCAAAGTACACAGGCCAGCCCAGAAGTGTACACAAGCTTGACTCAAGAAAGTGAATGCTTCAGTGGAGTGACAGTCAGCCACACATATAGAAACAGACACTATGACAGGAAATGCCCCATACAGTATGTGCTTCAGGCCTGGTGGGCTGCTGGTTGTCCACCCATACAAACACTTCCTGTGTGTGTGCGTGCGTGCGTGCGACGTGCGTGTGTATGTGTGTGTGTGTGTGTGTGTGTGTGTGTGTGTGTGTGTGTGCGCGCGTGTGTGCACGCGTGCGTGCATGCGCGCTTGTGTGTGTCACTCTGTTCGTCTGAGAACAAGCTCTGGTTGCCACATACAGTAACGCAATGTTTCTTCACTGCCTGGAGAAGAGTGCAAACTGCACAAACAAATATATTTCCCCCTTTTTTAACGATACGTCATTACTCTCAAATGTGCCCAGCACACAGAACGAAAAGCGTCAAGACCTCATACTATAACACAATCTCAGCACATAGAAATTTGCTGAGTTGAGATACGTTGGATTGGAAGCGGGGGAGCTAGGTCCACGTGTCAGATGATGAATGCTGACCTGCAGTGGATGCATATGGGTACTTCGTCATGGGCCTGGTAGGAACGCATCTCCTGCAGGAGTTCCAGTATGGGAGGAATGGAGTCGGGAACGCCGTGGTCTGGCCAATTGATGTAGTGCAGCTGATGTAAAGTACGGCTACACTGAAACAAGAACAAAACGCTTTGTGAACAACTGTAATAGTATAGCGTTTTTAGGCGTCATTTACTAATTTAACTTGTAAATCTAAACTCAGGCAGGGGAGTACCAGAAGGTAGATTGCGATCAAACACACAATGCAATAATTTGCTTTCAATAGTGTTGCACACAAACAGCAATAGCATTACAAAGAAAGTCATGTACAAATAACTACAAATTCTATGTCCCTTTCCAATTGTGTTAGTCATAGTATGTAAGGCCAGTGCTGCAATTTTCAGCAATGCTTTTTTGGGTGTGTAGATCTTGTTGATCTGGTCATTTTGAAAGTAGATCTCAAGACAAAAAAGTGTGGTCACCAATGATCTAGACTAGTCTTTTCTTTTGTAGTTCCATCATGACAATATTGACCACATTGGGAAAGTTTGATGCTGTGGATGATTGTTGTTTCAGGAATGATATGAGAGAACAGTAGTAGTAGTTTCTATGATGTGTAGAGTCTCTATGATGAAATATTCTGCCGGTTGTGGTGGCTATAACAACGCATGAGCTGATAATCCTCTGTTTCACAGTGTGGGCGTAGTAGTATCAACACAACTTACACTTTGATAGGTCATATGTAGCGTCCTTGTCAGATAGTCTCCTTTGCTTTCCTCATGTTCCTGCACGAGAATAAGACAGCAGTGCAGTTTTAGGTTCTCCGAGCAGAGAAAGACGGTGTGTACCTATATAGCCTGGAAACCAGACCAATCTGCCAGTGCAAAAATAATCTGGTCTGGCATGCACTGCTCGGTTTTGATTGGATTTTGCTGTTCCCTTAAGTTGTTGGGCACCAATGCAAGTTTGTTTTAACAGAGATGCCACACTGAATGTCCATATGGAGCTGCGCTAAACATAAGGGCGACACACAAATAAGTACTGTATACCTTTGCTGACAGCGTGGAGGAGTCAAGTCAGCTGTTAGATTGACAGCTGCATGAATTACACTGAGCACATTGGTGAGCAAAGACACTTAATGGAAGGAAGATATATACACAATAATGCATATATCTGGCACTGTAGTTGCCATTCTAAAATTCCCATTACAGTGGCCGGTTGATCACCAGAAGGATTTTGTTTTTAATCAGCCCGGACGGCGAAATAAAAGAAACGTAGATAACGTAATAAAAAAATAGCAGACCTACAAGCTCGTAGATCTGAGCTTGTAGATCTGCTATTTTTTTTTAACAGCTAAAGTATAACATAATGCTTAGTTAAAACACCAAAAGGGGTTCCCGCCCCAAAATGGGTTAAAAACAATTTTACTATTTTAAAAATGAAGATGACATGGAAAATAATATATTTCTAATGATTAGCATTATTTTACAAAACGTTTGATTTGCTGTGGAGATGTAAGTAAAGCATTCATTACAGTCAGCAGGCAAGCTGTGTGAACATTGACCTGTGGTATCTACACTAGTTGTGTGTACTGTGTGTACTGTATAGCCAAATATCCTCACTGTAAGTTAACTTGAGTCATGGTTCAGTTGAGGGTATGGCAGAATATCAGGAACCAGTTCAAATAGGAAGTGAAAGGACACACTCACCCAGGAAATTGTAAACGGTTCACAGACAAATGGCTCCTCTCGTCTCTCCGGCCAATATCGCTCACACTTTTTCTGCAAACGAGAGTTTGACACAATCATCTTTTGATCAAATATAAATGGAACTGCAAGATGCACAGTGTTTGGTTTAATTTTGAGAGTGACAAAAATTACTCTTAAGTCTTAACCACTTAAACCCTTTAGCATCACTTCCCTATACTGGAGAGAATATTGGCTTGTGAGCTTGTACTGTCTAGATACTGTTATTTTCAGCAAAGAGATGTGGTGTAGAGACTGTAGAGGTAACAAGAACAGACCAAGTACAGAGCAACTTAAAGGGATACCGTAGTTCAGATTTATTTTTTAACTTAAGCTGTATGAAATACTTGCCATTAATATAGTGGATGCAACTGTATTAATTGATTGCCCGAGTCCCGTGGTGGGAGCTCTGCTCTGGTTTTGGTGAACTATTAAGTATTTCCGGTCATTTTTTGTGGGGGGCACAGGGAACCACGCATTAAAAGTTAATTAATCCACAAAACTAACGTCATTTGTATTGTTGACCTATTTCTAAAATATTAGTGTTAGCATTAGCATTTGTGCATCCCCATCTTCTGTCTATGTACTGTATAGCCTACTATCAATAAATGCGGACAAAGCCAGGTTTACGAAGTATAGAGAGGGTTTATACAACTCTGTGTCAAATTAACACTGTGGATTTTGCAGTTAGATTGTAAATGGAGGAAATGAATGAAATGTGAGGAATGAAATGACCTTACCCTGCCCATCTCAAACTCACGGCAGGCAATTACTATGACCTATAGGATAAGGAAACAAGAATGACTCAGTCATAACTGCCAGGTGCAGTTGCAGCGTATGGGTTTTTATGCCATTCAGACTATGGGTTTTTATGGGTAAGTAGTCTCCCATTGGTTTAGAGGCAGCCAATCGTGAGAAAGTGTCCAATTAGGTCGTCAGTGCAGTCGCTAGTAGAGAAGTATAGCAAATGTAGTCCAGGCTCTGAGAGAGAGAGAGAGAGAGAGAGAGAGAGAGAGAGAGATGGTCTTACTGTACCTCTATGTTGTACTCCCAAATCATCCTCCAGAAGTCCTTTATTGTGTGAGGCAGAGGACCCTGAGTGGCAATGTAGGCACCGGACCCCGACACCCCCTTTACACAACATACAGTAGGGAATAGAATCCAAATTTATTGTCCCTATTCTTTTTACTCATTTTCATACAGTAGCTAAGTAGTCATCTCAATCATTCCATATGGTTCTTACTTCTTAGCAAGAGCAAATTGGCCATAAGGTAATAAGGTAAATGACTGCATATATATAAGGCTCAAAAATGAAAAAGGGAGAGAGGCAATAATGCAATTCCCACATTGAAATGCTATAGAACATAAAATGGTACCATGCAATTACCTTGATGAAATTGGCATTGATATAATCCGAGTCATTTTTTGAGATGGCGAGGTTGAGCTTCACTCGGCTGTGGTCAACTAGAGCAGAGAGGGAATTTTAAACCTCTGTAAGTATCAAGTGGATAGGAAAGCACATTGTAATAAGCACATGAATGTGCCATAAAAATAATAAAAGGGAAAAGGTCTGATTATATCTGTGATCATCCCTTGTGCATTATTATTATTATTATAATTATTATTATTGTTATTGTTATTATAAACAATACAGTATATGTAAAGACTAGTTAGCCTGCATTTAGCCTGCAGCGCTGCACAGTATAAAGCAAAACTTGTTGTTGCACAGGTCCATTTTTGCATTTTCAAAACAGTGACACTGAAATGTCTTGACGGACAGCTCTTACAGGGGATAATGTCCTTGTATCTGTTCTTCTTGACGTTGTCCTGCGTCTCTGCTACCTTGGTGGGGTACGTCTTGTCCGTCTTGTACTTCGTCGACTGCTTCCTAAGCCTCTGCAATTACAGATTAGGGAAAAAAATCACTGAAATTTCAGTCCCATTTCAGTCCCCTTTGTAATTATTTGTTTGGTCCAAAATATTGTGTTTGTTCTCATGAGTTGTCACGACTCCAGTTGGCTTTGTCCGCGTAATGTAACCGTCTTTAAATAAATACCGTTTGAAATGTCTATGGGAAAAATGCATTGGGAATCATTTCCTGGGCCTGGTGTCGTCATGAAAGGGTGGGACTGCGACGCTCTATATCCACTTGTCCATTGCATTATCTCGGCGGTGACAGTATTAAACTATAAAGATTATTTTCTGAGATTGTTGTGTCACTGGGGTTTCTGAGATTTAGACTGATCCGTTCGTGCCATGCACATTATTTGTTAAAGAGGGATGATGAAAAGTGGATGTGAAAAGTACACTATCTTAGAATGGGGAACTATATCAGTATAATAACAATATAGTATGTTATGTGGAACAAACAGTATAGGCTATACTAACAGAATAGTCATGGTGGCTATGACTACATGTGTACCCTAACTAAAGTGACTCTTTTGAACTGCAGTGCACCAGTTACTAATTGGACTGTAAGGGTCATGCTGGTAAAATGGCACGGTGGCAAACCGGGAGGATTTCCATACTGGCCCCAATGAGTGAGAGTGGCACTCGGAATAAAGTCACTCTTTGCCTATTTACAAAACACTGGCCTTTTTGTTCGGAGCCCTGTTCTCACAGTCCTGACACAGTCGGTTAAAAGGCCTCTCGTACACCATCTGTGCACCCACCAAGACTACAGAGCGCTATTTGTTACTGGGCGGAAGTGATGCAATAAGCCTCACTCCCCTGGAGTGGTCAGGGCTTCAGAAGCATGACGGCGGTGGAGCGGCATGTGAAGCACAAGGCAGCTATCCTCGGGCACCATGTGAGGCTAGCTTATAGCACCATGGCAACTGCCTTCCGAGTGATGTCATCCCAGGGCAGTGGTCCTCAAACGGAGTGGCCGAAGCGCACTGGCGTGCCCATGAGACCAAGTCCAGGCCTTGGGATTTTGTTACAGGCAGACATTTATATTGCAATATACATATAACTATTAGATAAATCGTAAAACTATCAGTTCTTTGTTATTTCCGTATTTTAACCATGGCAACCCTGGCGTCCCTTTTTTTCGGCCAGGTTGAAAGTGTTTAATTTGTATTTTTTATCATTCTTGTTTTTTTAGGTTTTAACACGTTTTTCAAAGATCGTTGCTCTTTTTGAACATTCGTGAAAATATTAAAACGGGGCTTAAGTGGTTACTGGTAGACTTCTTATTTGGCTTTAGTAAACAAAACATGTTTGCAGAGTGATAAGCATGATAACACTTTCATATACCTAGTACGATATGAATACAGGTGTGCCCTTTGGTGTGCCTTTGGCATGGGGTGTGTGTGTGTGTGTGTGTGTGTGTGTGTGTGTGTGTGTGTGTGTGTGTGTGTGTGTGTGTGTGTGTGTGTGTGTGTGTGTGTGTGTGTTAGTGCGTGCGTTCACTACTGTGTTTGTGTGTGTGTGTGTGTGTGTGTGTGTGTGTGTGTGTGTGTGAGACACAGGCATTGTAGCATGTGCATGTGTGATGGCGAGTGTTGTGCATGAAGCTACAGGTTTGCCTCGAGTTCCCCTTTTCTGTTCACTGTGCGTCTGTTACTACAGTGGAGCACCATGCAGTTCAAAGAGGAAGCCCCTGACATGGTCATTGGTACACTCACTGGCCAGAAGTTCCACAACATTTTGCAACAGTTGCATAATACTGTAGTACTCCTTTGTTAATAACAGCACCCTTTATACTGTCATGAACACATATATGCAGCACAAGTCACTTGCCTGCATGTTGTGTTCTCATCACAGTATATTAGTAGTGCCACAGTATAAAGACTGTAAACGTTTGACAGTGATGAGTGACATTTCAGTACACTTTTTAGTGACTAAATCAACCGTCCAACATGACAGTGTATGAAATGTTCAAATCACTCAAAGCAAAGTAGCAAAAAAAAGTGACGTGACACACTGACTAAACTCACCATGAACTCCCCGGCGAAGCTATTCTGTGCATCCTCCTCCGCAGCCTCCTTGCTCTCTAGCTCTGCCAGGAGGCTCCTCAGTATCCAGACCTGCTGCTGCTCCATGGCTGGCTGCTGTACAGTACCACTGCCTGGGATATACGTCACCTCTCACAGGCATGTCAGGACACGAATGGTCCTCCTCTACTACAGGTCATTGAGCGTGCAAACCCAGCCAGGGACCCGAGCTCCTCTAGGGCAGTTCAGTAGTTCTGTTCCAGAGCCTTGTGTGCAAAAAAAAGCACTTCTCTGTTGCTGCTCTCAACTGTGTGTGTGTGACGCATGTGAGCTGCCTTAAAGGAAGCAGCAAAGAGTGAGCTAACAGGTTCTGTGGTCAGATTAAAAAACGCTGCGCCGCTCCCCCTGGGTATCTCTCACTGGGTCCTAGAGCCATCCAAGTGTCTATTTACTGTACTGTGTGTGTGTGTGTGTGTGTGTGTGTGTGTGTGTGTGTGTGTGTGTGTGTGTGTGTGTGTGTGTGTGTGTGTGTGTGTGTGTGTGTGTGTGTGTGTGTGTGTGTGTGTGTGTGTGTGTGTGTGTGTGTGTGTGTGTGTGTGTGTGTGTGTGTGTGTGAGAGAGAGAGAGACACTAATGTGCATACACATGAACTTGGAACAGCTGAGTCAGGGCAAGCTCCCAAGTATTCTCAGGAGGAGGAGATGGTGAAGGGTGTGTGTGTGTGTGTGTGTGTGTGTGTGTGTGTGTGTGTGTGTGTGACTGACTGACTTTCAGTCATATATTTTTGAGGAGCGCTAGCCCCTCCTATATACAGGTTTAATGTTTGTTTTTAGTTCAATGTTTGTTTTAAAAACGCCATTGACAATGAAGGGAGAATTTACGTCATCTTGTCCCCAACACAAACATTAAATGCCATTAACAGTAAAGAGAATTTAATGTCACCTAATCAATCATAAGTTAGACTTTAATATATTAGTGCCCCTCACTTCACACGGGTGTGATTTTTATATTTTACTGACAAACAAATCAAAATGATTTGTTGCTTTATTCCATGTAATTATACCTACCAGTAAAGGCTCATACATAGTCTGGATTTTCGGTGGTGGGGTGACCACCGAACTACAACATGACGTCACGAGCCGCGGTGAAGAGCAAACCACCGCCACCGCTCCAGCCCTTCTCTCTGTTTTTACTCACCACCGCTCAACGTTATTTCAGCTCCGGTGGTCAGCTCACCACCGGAGTGGTGGTCACCTCACCACCGAAAATCCAGACTACGAATAGGCCTTCAGATGCCCTGAGGGCGAGAATCAGGTCGTGCGCACGCATCCATCCGCCTGGGTGACGGCAGACTGCTGGGCGAGTGCTGGCGCTTTTGGCATGGGGGATCAGATCAACATATGGAATGAATTACTGGCCATATATGGAGCGTGTCTTGAATGTACAGGGTTTGATTAGGTCAGATCAACATTATGGAATGTCAGAAGAGGTCAGCTCCATATATGGAGATCTAAGGGTGGCAGCGGGGGCAGTGTCTTGAGTGTGAAGGGTTTGATGAGGGCCCAGGTAGGGCCTGGCCTTAATTTTCGGGCCTGTTGAGAACTCAGATGTAGAGTTGCTGGCCGGCTCGATATAATTGCAGATGTAGGTGATGATCCAGTCTTCTCCATGTATGGCTATCCAGGGTTTGACGAGTTCTGTGTCGTGATCTTTATATATGGAGATGGCCATACAGTATATGCAGCGTGTCACGAGGCGTGACGGGCTGATGTCCATATATGGTGGCATGACGGATCGACTGACAGGTCATAGTAATCTGCGACCTATACGGTTGCAATAAAGGCTATCTGATATGCTCCTGTAGGTCTGAGACAGGTGTAGCATGTTTATAAACGACCTATAATTAGTTTTTGTCAAAAGCGAGACACGGTTCTATAGCCTGCCCGCTAGGGTACAGTTCAAGGAAAGTACAGGTCAATACTAAAACTGTTAAGACCTAAACCTAGAAAAAGCACTAAGACTTGTTTAGCCTACATAAGGGTCCTCCATTTTCAATTAATCAAAACATTTAAAGACACAAATATACACTTCTATGCAATAAAATTGCAATGAAATCATCATAGCCTACATGGTTAGAAAAAAGGAAAAGTCTGGGGCACGGTGGCACAGTCGAGGTCAGTCCTCTGCCCCCCCAGGTTGGCAGAGGAAGTGTAGATTAGATAATTGACACTGGGTGAAAAAATGGGTTGCGAAAAAAGGAAAAGTACAGTATAGAAAAAAAGAGGGACTTACTTTTTAACATGGGCCAGTTTCAAATTTCACCTGCCCCTAATTGCTCTTTGAGAGTGCTTTTGAAGGAGTCTAGGGATTCACATTTATTAACGGCTGTTGGTTATGGCGTTCCACATATTGGTGGCATAGGAGTGAAATTAATTTTATATGGGTTGAACGTGGTTTGTGGAACTTCCTCTGGTGTTATGATCGTGGACTTCGTTGACATTAAGGAAGTATTTTGACAGACACATGGTATCTTTTTGTGTAGCGAATCTTGTAGACCAGGCCCATTGCAAAATGCAAGTTGCTGTACTCTTTCGTCACCCTAAGCCATTCCAACCTAACAAAATGAGCAGGGGTGAGGTGGGTTCTGGGGGTAAGGCCAAGTAGTATAGTACCTGTTTGTTTTGGGATGTTATAGGAGCCTTGTTTTTAGGGCCTTCGAAGTGCTGTGGTACCATGAGGTGCATGCATAGTCGAAGAAACCTTGTATGAGGGCTCCTGCTAGGGTCTTCAAAGTATTTTTGCTGACCGGTGAGGAGATCCTGTATACAGGAATCTTAACTCTGTCTTAACTGGCCACGTGGGTCGCTAAACCTAGCCTCAGTCTTAACCGGCCACGCCTCAGTCTTAACTGGCCACGTGGGTCGCTAACCCTAACCTCAGTCTTAACCGGCCACGCCTCAGTCTTAACTGGCCACGTGGGTCGCTAACCCTAACCTTACCGGCCACGTAGGTCGACCTAACGGGATGTCACTTTAACTGAGAAGCCGTCGGCCTTGCTGAGATTGCTATTTGATCCAAAGAATGGATTCAGTTTTTCCCAGGGCACATTCTACCGAGTTCAGAGCTGCATGAGGGCCTTTTCAACCTGCAATTTGTCCCTGTCCGAGACCAGCAGGGCAGAGTCATCCGCGAACAGGAATATATTGCAGTCAACAAGCTGATGTCATGTCATAATTATTAGGCACATATCTGATTGCATTAAACAACGTTAAACATGTTAAACTCACTTTGACACTCACTTTATTAATAATCAAGCATAGGATACTCACACACACACACACACACACACCCACGCGCACGCACACACACACACACACACACACACACACACACACACACACACACACACACACACACACACACACACACACACACACACACACACACACACACACACACACACACACACACATAAATTGTTTTGGTGGTCCTACCATTCCTTGGTTTTTCATGTGGAAGATTACTGACTGTAATAGATATGTTTGACTTGCGGGAGGCTTCCCTTCCCATCCCCTCCCATTTTCTCAGAGATATAGCTCAGGGGTGATTTCACCCAACACCACCTTTGACCCGTGGTGAGAGCGCTCAACCAGTGCACCTATTTCTCTTTCAGTAAGATGGGGACATCTAGTGGCTAATAAGGAAATAAAAGGAATAGTAGCCATTGTTGAAGGGGGTATTTCACTTTTAAAACACTTGGGTAATTCTGGTCTAATCTGGTTTTTGTGTGCTCCCCAGACAGTTTGGTGGTTGTTTCCATAGATATTTGATATTCATTATATCAGACATGTCCCCTCCTTTTAAGATTTTAACAGTTAAGACTCATTTAAAAAACACATCCCTGCATGGTGCTGATTAATTATAATGTCCTGCTAATGCGTGAGGAGGCCATAGTTTTTTTATTACTTTTTTTCGTCTTCTTTTTTTAAATTATATATAATATTTTTGAATAATTATATTTTTGAAAATGTAATCAAATGAATAATGTAAATAAAAAGTTGAAAAAACATGGCCCCCTCGTGCATTAAAAGGACTGACCAGTCACTTGCAGGGAAGTGTTTTCAATGAGTCTAACATGGAGTTGGAGTTTGAAGTTCATTGTATCTGATCAAATGTAGATCAATTATCTAAATATAACATCTTAAAAACTGCCTGGGGTATACACACAGAAGCCAGAGTAAGTATGTATAGACATTAAAATGACACCAGAAGTGTTTCACAATTAACTAGAAAAAGTGCCCCTCTGGGAACAGGTCTCCACCAGGCCATGTCAGGTTGTGGCCTCCTGGTGGCGCTATAATAGGCCAATGTGAAAAGGGTGCCATTTCTCTTACGCCTTAATGGCAATTGGATGGTTTGTTCCAAAAATGTGTTTTGAAAAGATCCACCTGTTGGTGGCGCTATAACAGGCCAATGTGAAAATGGTGGGATATATTCCCCAGCCTAGTAGGAAAGGCTGTGAAAGATTTCACGTAAATTGCACGCTGCGTTCATGATTTGAGGCTTTTTGTTCGAAACGGGCCAATCCTGCAAACTTTGAAAGCCAATGTTAGCCTATTAGGATGGAATATGAAATATCAGACAGATCCGTCTTGAACACATGACTATAGAGATACTGTAACTGTAACTATCAAAAAATGTGTTTTACAAAAGTCTGCCTCCTGGTGGCGCTATAACAGGCCGTTCTGGAACATTTGGGGCAGAGGTTCATCTTTGGCATCCAGGGAGTGTGTGCAAAATTTGGCATCGACCGGGTTAACGGTGCCGGAGATTAGCTGTACTGTACACGGACGGACGGACGGACGGACGGAGTGCAAATATCCCTTTAAAGGTAAGCTAACAGGAGTGTCCATGTCTCTCCAGCTCTTTATTAAACAGAAAATACATTTTCAGGTCGGAATACCAATTTTATCCAATCAGAATAGATCGTAGAGAACTCAAGACAGGATACAGATTGGCCCGGGCTGGCCTATCACTCCGGGCACCTATAGGCTGGTAATCCTGACATTTTTCCGCACCGGAAATGTATTTTGTGTTTAGTAAATAGCTGGAGAGACGTGGAGACTCCTGTTACTCAACTATCAGAACATACAATCACTGAGTTAATAGTGTAATCTGTGTAGCAGTGTAGCAGCAGGTATGACAGTTTACTGGCATACTATCCAAAATAACTGCAAGATGGCAATAACAGTCTCTCTTATCTTTGGGTTTTATGGCAAAGAATTGCTAGGTGAAACAGAAATGAGCGATAATTGTCAAACTCAAACTGAACATTATTGTCACCTGACCTGATGAGTATAAAGGAGTGGGTGAAATGATTTTGTGCAAGCTTTCTGTGACTGTTGTGAGATACAAGCCACAAGTGGAACAGTGAAGTGCCAAATGCCAAAGCTGCTCGACATCTGTAACAGGAAGCCATCACCACAGTCCTTTGCTTCAACATGCTTCTTAACCCCATCCATGCCCCTTATAGCTATAGGGGACATTATAGAATTATAGATCACAGATGAGGCTACATCATTCTAGATAATCTTTTGTCACAATTCACTTTTTTCACACCAGCACAATGAAGACATTTTATCTGATGTTGCTTTTTCATGGTAAGTGCGTTTTTACTTACACATTAATTCACAATTTAAAATGTATTGGTTTCATTTTGGCTTGAATACAAATAGCATATTTTATCATCTGTATTATTAATATTACATCATTGGTAATATTGTCAAACTGCTGCCATATAATTATTAATTATGAGGACCACCACAATGTCAATATGCCGCTGAATGTATTACGACACATTTAGTTTATATTAAAGTAATCAATTATATGAAATTGCCTATTTTCATGTGTCGCTATAGATAAGTGACAGCTGCTATATTGAAATAACTTTCTTTCTTTTTTTCAGTGAGTGTTCAGTGATCAAACACAGATCAAAGTGGCTCCAAAACTGTGGAATGCACTTCCCATTGCAGTCAGAACTGCAGCATCACTCCCAATCTTCCGCCGTAGTCTGAAAACCCACCTTTTCAGACTCCATCATGGCCCATATAGCACTTACCCCACCCCCTTAGATAGCATTTCTGTAGACTTAGATAGCATTTGATACAGACTTATAGCATGTTATGTAGACAGCACTATAATTGCATTGTATGTAGTCATAGCACGTCATAGTACATATGTATAGCATAGTAGTATATAGTTTATATGTATAGCTTCATTATATTGATATTCCACTATTACTTTCTTAGCTTACGCATGTTTCTTGATAAATGTTTTTATGTGATGTATTCCCATGCCTTTTTGTTCTTGCTTAATGTAAGTCTCTCTGGATTAATAGCGTCTGCTAAATGCCTAAATTGTAAAGTAGTAGTTGGGGGTGAATTCAAACTTTCTGTACAGTAAAAAAGTATTGGTGTCGAGGAGCCACTTGTGAGATTTTAATGGATTCTGAGGGCTTTGTCAAAGCAGAAGCCAAATACAAGTCTTGCATCATAGATAAAGGAAGACACAGGATATTTGTAAAAGTCATAGGTCTTCAATTCCAAGACACTGGAAATATTGGGTCGGGATCGACAAAATGCAATATCCTGACATCATGGCTTCAATAAATGTGCTTGTCACTGATGGTAAGAATGAAACTTATTTAAAACTATGTCAATATCAAAGATCATCCCTGTGTGGTCAAATATATATATTTACTTCATATTACTATCTCCCTCTCTCCCCCTGCAGTGCCTGTGTCCAAACTGTACTGTACTGCCAGGAATGACATCAGCAGCACCCAGACGAGCAACATGCTGTCTGTGCTGGTCCTAATGCCAGGAGAAAACAACTGTGTTTACATCATTGCTATGTCAGGTATTTCTTTCCTATATAGCAATCCCAAATCTGTGAAAATGTTTACTGATGTCTTGTTATGATGCTTTTAGAATTGCTTTGCACACGGTGCAAGTTCATAAGATATTATTTTATATTCCCTTCAGGCCAACCCATTTATGACTGTACTGATAGCAACAATGTGCAAACACAGCAGCAAGATTTGTGAGTTGCTGTGATAGGAGAAGGATATCAAATGGAACACAACCACCCTAAAGACTAATCATTGTGTATATTCCTGCACTATACCTGCATCGAGTTATCTTGGTACACAGAAGTTGATCTATTGAAGATTCTGACCTTCAAAGTACATAATTTTTGTTTTGATTGTATTGCTGTATTGTTGTATTGTTCTTTCTGCTTTGGCAATGTAAACGTATGTTTTCTCATGCCAATAAAGCCCTTTGAATTGAATTGAATTGATTGAGCATGAGGACCAGCACCTCCTCTTCTCTGTCTCAGACTACATGGCTGGCTACGCAACAAGCCCATCACTTTGAAAGCGGAAACCACACTTCTCTTACCAATCAAACACTCTGGGAACTGCTTGACAACAGGTCTCATTATAACATTCTTCTGCTCATTGGATTTCATACCTAAGATATAGCTATAATGCATCGTGTTACAGTGTGTTGAACATTCACCATTAAAATAAGAAAATATCCCGGTGGAAATAACACCATTTTCCACTAAGTATTTCTTTATTTTCTTGTCTTATTCTTTTCAGGACATGGGAAGGCCTGCCACTCTCGTATACACTGACCCGTTGGGGTTCCTTTGCATAATTCTTACTGGCAACTGTGTGGATGTTGAACATTATTGTACACATGCAAGAATCAAGAACTTCTCATGACACAGGGGTGTACTTCTGACAAATTAAAGTCCCATATGGCTTGTTAACCTCCGTGTTACTCAAAAGGTATTTGTGTTGGCTTACATTGAATAATATAATTAAAAAGCTTATCTTTATGTAAATTCTAGCTTATTTATAAATCAGATATCTTTGGCTAAAGTTCCGCTCCGAATAGGGATAGGGTTCAATTACACTATCACAAAGAAAACTCTGAGGACCCCCTGTTGAAGACCCCTGGTTTATAATAGCCTATATATAATTAATTAATGTATCTACATCGATACATAATGCTTGTTCTGCTACCTAGATTTATATTTTTGGATATTAAAATGCCTGACAAGGTATAAACCCTTTCCTGTCTCCTGAGTGGTTGTATTGGGGTTTTGTAACATAACTCGGCCACAACAGGGTCTCTAAAATAACTCATAGATTCACTAAATATTTTCAGTGAGAGAGCGAGATGGACTGCTCATTACATGATGATTGCACGCACAGACAGACAGACAGACAGACAGACAGACAGACAGACAGACAGACAGACAGACAGACAATGGCATGAAATATGCCAGCCCATGAGCCAGGATCAAGTGAATAACTTACACACAACAAATGCTATGGTGCATTACTTTCATAGGAAAAAATCTTGGTTAACATCTTGGTTAATATAGGATAGGTTATAGCAACCCCCACAGGTTTATGTCATGGTAGCATATACAGTAGCTCCCACATATCTTTAACCGTGAGTGTTGTTATTTAACAGATTTAATGCATAGGACATCACTATCCAGTATCCAGACAGTCAAAAATGTTATATGACGATAATAATCCAGAAAAATATGTTCTCTTTGAACTAACAAAGCTATGACTATAGTGTTTATAGTCATTCCATTCCTCCCAGGAAACGGGTCATACAATAGAGCATTATGAGAATATGGGTGTGTTTTCAGGTTTCGGATGTTGTACTTTTCACAATAGCAAGACACACCCATCAGATCCTGGCCCGGAAATTACATAGCACTTCCAGCCTGATCTGAAAGACAGTGTCACTTGTTGAACATAACAAAAAGTCAACTTAAAAATATGTACTTTTTTTTTAAAGATCTGTTATCTTCAGATGTCCACAAAATATGTGGACATCTCAGCAGGTATAACATGTGTTCATACTTGGTGAATTACTCATTAATTCGTGTTACAGTAAGCAGGCCTATTTAGGAGCGAAGGTTGCTTCCACAGAGATACAAGAATGCAAATACCATTCCAGAATTTGAAAATGTATCTCTTGAACAAATAATGAATTAGCAGTGAGGTGGTTAATGGTTATACAACATAAAGTACATAGGCCTAATGTAAAAGGTTTTATAATATGATTGGTGATCATGCACCATCAATAATAACGTGGTCCGCACAACTTTAAGAACTTATCAAAAGATTAACCCAGCAGACAGTATCCTATATAGGGCTGTCATTTAGTTTTACTGCTTTTCAACCACACACGTATGCACACACTCACAGGGACAGGAAGCAGCTATGAGTAAGAGTGATGGACGCAATATTACCCCATCCTAAATCAAAATATAGCTCTGTTTATTGCAGGCTGGCGATAATTTTTTGTTTGATTTTCTTTTGCCAGCATTAAATCTAATACAGACTCAAACAGTGTGCATTTTTACAAAAGATATTCTAAAATCATGCATGATTTGTCCGTGGCCTTATATATTATACCTTATGATGGCCTGGGGTGCTTGAAATTGTTTGAGAACCCTAGACTGACTGACTGATTGATGTGCTTTCACTTTGATTGATTGAAGTATTTATTAACAATTTGGAGAATTATAGTAGCCTACATTTCAAGCACAACTCAATTATATAAAAATTACAAATGTGAGCCTGGCTGAGGGGTCTAATTTAGATTATTATGTTGGCTGACCTTGGTAGTGTGTGTGTGTGTGTGTGTGTGTGTGTGTGTGTGTGTGTGCGTGTGTGTGTGTGTGTGTGTGTGTGTGACGTGTGTGTGTGTGTGTGTGTGTGTGTGTGCGTGCGCGCGCGCGCGTGTGTTTTTTTTGGGGGGGGGGGGGGGGCAGTGCCAGGGCAGTGCTCTGAGAAAGGGTGGGACGTTTGACTGTGAATGAAGCCATTCCGAATTTCCGATGGATTTCGTCATCAATGTCAACGGAAGGGAGTGTGTGTATGGGGGATATTTATTAGCAACAAAACACAACGATAATAATAATTTCCACCGTGAGGTCTTTATCAAGTATGAGTCACACTGTCACACAGCGGTGACCATAGACAGATATACTGTATATGGCGGTGACAGCCAGCCCAGGCTGTGCCTTTAAGTTTTAAAGCCACACCTCTTTAACCGGAAAGACTCGCCACGATAATAATGACTGGCAAGTGGCAACCCGGGTAACCCCCTGGCAACTAACCGGCAGCAGAGCAGAGCTGTCTGGCAGAAAACTAAAGTATACACACACAACCTTACCCAACCTTCCTCATTCAGGCAGCGACAACAAGCGGCAGCCACAACCCACTGGATAATGGATATACAGTACTGTAAGTATCCTAATCTCGAACGTTGCTTGTCCCAGGCTATCTACAAGCTATCAGCGCGTCGCGTTAGCTTGTCTGTCTGTAGCCCCAGTATGTTCCCTCAGCACTACGCTCATTCTGTAGCTCATCTCGGAGCTACAGAATGAGCGTGGGGAGAGGGCACATATGGGCCGCTAGTCTCTGTTTACACGGAAAAGAGGGGGCTGTTTTTTATTTGTTTTGCCAATGGTTTCCCAGATTGCGTTAGCTTCAGCTTTCCCAACCAAAACGGCCGAATGGTCGAATCACGTCTTTTGTTCAACTTCACGATAGATCAATTCAGAATCGTCCAGCAGATAGTGGTGAAAGTGTTTATTACAATGTTGTACAATTCGGGAACGTGTATTAAAGTGTTAACACCTTATAAACAAAAGCAAAGTCACTCCGTCCACTCCGTTTTCATTCATTTTCGAGTACAAGACCCCAATGGAACTATAGCCCTGGTTCTATTGACTCTCGTATTGTCACTGTCATGATAATCATCATGGCAGTCATGTATCAGGGCTACAATGGAACAAGCTTTCTTGGATTCATCCCTTTAGTAGACCTTGTAATTTGGCATGATTCGTACTGTACTATACTTCCTTGTGCTTGTCCATGCAAACTGTTAAAGTAAATCATCGGATCAATCAATTGCCAGGAAATCAACAACCTTCCCAATCCTCCTGCAGAGAAGATCTACAGACGTCATGGTCGCCGTGGGCGGCTTGTACTTGCTCGTAACGCTCAGCGTTGTCCTCTTTGCTGTACAGGGTAAGTACTGTAGTGTAAATAATGTTCAGTTTATGCTTAATATTATCCCGTCCTACAAAGTTGTCGCTCGCCGGGAAAAAACGCTCCAGTGGCCAGTTGTGAGCACTGAGCACTGTTCCATTATATCACATGACATCACCCTATAAGAGCAGTCGTTTTCAACCAGTGGTCCTTGAGGGGGTTCCAGGTGGTCCTCAGCTAAACAATGGAGAGTAATTTGGTTTGGTTTCATGTCATGCTCTCAAGAGTTAAAGTATTGTTTAAGACATCTACACAATTAGAGAATGTAGTAGAAGAATCCAACATCAAAAAATATTCAAACTATTGTTTCTGAGAGGCTAAATCTCATCAAATGGTGGTCCGTCGCTCAAATGGCAAATAATGGGCATGACCTGAGAAAGGTTGAAAACCACTGCTCTAGTGTCAATGTGTCACTGTGTCTCGTTCTTATAACTGCCAAGGGTAAAACCTGAACTTGTCCTCCCCGCCACAGCGGGGAATTCTTTTTTCTCCGTTGGGTACTTTATTTACAGTTTGCTTTGCTAATAACACAGACCGTGGTACGATTTCACAACAAACTAGAAAAAGTGCCCTTCTGGGCACAGGTATCCACCAGGAGGATAGTGTGTGTGTGATGTTTTCGCAAAATGTTTAGGAGTAATATAAACGTGTGTGTGTGATGTGACTTGGCCTGTTGTAGCGCCACCATGACGCTGATTTGAAAACTGTCAAGTTCTTCCTCAGCCTAGCACAGTTTCACCGCAATCGGACGCTGCGTTGAGGAGTTGTGGCGATTTGTACAAAGCGGGCTACTCCTGAAAACTGGCTTCGTAGCCAATCAGGATGGATTATGAGAAATCAAACAAACCTGTCTTGATCACATGTCTATGGAGAGCATGTGTACAGATTTGCGTGACATTTGGATAAAATCAACATAAAATTGTGAGACCTGGATTTGAATCTCAGGTCGGATATGAAACTTAACAACGTATCCCTGTTTTTCATAGGTCAAAACTGTTCCCGACCCCAAGATGGAGCTCCAAACACAGTTTTGACTAGCGCCGATATCCTGAAAAAGACATTTCCAGATAAAGCGTATGCTACCTGGGAGTGTGAGATTGGCTATCAATGGAGAGGGGGCGTGCGGAATCAGACATGCAACGCTGGAACCTGGAGTCCTGCTATTGTGGCGATGACATGCGAGAGTAAATATTTACACTTTTAATTCTTAAAACATTGACTGCTATTTGTAGTAAAAACAAAAGTTCAAGGACACAATGGCCTCTTTTATCTGAGTTCAGACACTCTTCACAGCTTATCTAATCACACTTGCAACCCATACATAAATTCTACCAGTAAGACGCCTGAGGGCGAGAAGCGTGCACGCATCCGCCTAGGTGACGGCAGACTGCAGGGCGAGCGCCGGCGCTTTGGCATGGGGGGGTCAGATCATCATATGGAATGAGTTATGTACTGGCCATATATGGAGCGTGTCTTGAGTGTTGTGATGCCCCACACGCATCACTAGATGGGCTCGAATGCCCCACCCATACTCGCCTATTGGAAAAGGGTTAAAGATGGAGTGCCACGATTTCTTTCCACCCTAAAACATGATCATCAGGTATTATTATAATATAAGGAGGAAGAACTTTTTCCAAAAAGTGTACAGTATTTGTTAAAATCATGCTTTTATGTGGACACGCCCACCAGTTCATGCCTGGTTTGCCTGGTGCGTGGTGATGGGTGGTGATCCACCTGAACTGAAGCCGCACCCACAGCTGTGGGCCACAGCTGTAGTTGTATGATAAAGGGGGTGGGGTTAGGGGAGGGGCTGATAGTGTGATTTCACTATATTACTGTTTATTTCATTGGCCCGTTTGACTGTCAAGGGTTCAGCCTCAAGGAAGAAACCCTAAATACAAAGTGAATACACCATTTCACATCAAAACGGCTCCAGGGTGTCTAATGAAGTACTCGTACTGTCACCTCATAGACACATGAAAAACTGGAAAAATGTGGGGAAACAAATGTGGCACTCCATCTTTAAGCAGGTAGGCAGAGCACTCTATACACTCAAAATTTCGGGCCTGTTAAGAACTGCCGGGAGCGGCTGCACTAATAACTTTGGAGCAGGCCCGTCTAGAGTTTAAATGGACGGGTATCAGTCAAAAGGGAGACATCGAAGAGGAAGGATGGATGGGGAAGGATCAACATATGGAATGTCAGAACAGGTCAGCTCCATATATGGAGATCTAAGGGTTTGAGGTCATTGCGAACGCAGTGAGCACTAACTATGAGACCCTGCAGATCATGTCTGTCTGTCTGTCTGTCTGTGTGTCTGTGTGTCTGTCTGTCTGTCTGTCCCGCTGTTACACCACCCGCCCGCCACCAGAGGGAGCAGCTGTATCACACACACAATGTGTGTGTGTGTCTGCCACAACAGCTGCGTTCGCTTCCCGCGTTAACGCGTCTTACTGGTAATATGTAGAGTTGCTGGCCAATACTAATGACATCAGGGATCTCCATGGGCATTTCCATATTGGCTTAATATTGATGACATCAGGATCTCCATTCCAGGCATGACCATAAATGCCTGGGCCAGTGGGGGTGACAAACAAACCGACTGACTGAAATGCACGATTTCATAGTAAATGCGACCTGCTTTTTATTTTAATTAATTATTATAATTATTGTTATTTTATTTTTCAGGGAGATCCTGTAGCTCAATTGAGCACCAGGACAATGGAAGAATAGAATATCTTGATGATGGTAATCAGTTTGGTGACAGGGCTGAGTTAATCTGCAATCCTGGGTTAGTGATGACTCGATGCTTCCATCTGTCTCGTTTCATAATCTTGATCAATGACATTTCAGAAGTTCATGGTTGACAATCTGTGCTATATTTAAAGTTCATTTTGCTCCATGGACTTGCATGCAAAAGGCTTAGCAAGTAAATCTGATACCATTTGGCTAATGAAAAAAAAGTACATTATCTGGTGTTCCGACTACTTCCTAACTGCAAAAACAAAGAGGATGTTCTTTTATGTTGTTTTTTTTACAGGGCAACGAAGTATCTAGATCTAGAGATTAAGTGGTTAGGGTATCAGTTTGACATTTTGTGTACCGTAGTTACTGCACTTGTGGGCGTTGTAGGACAGTTTAATAACCTTGGGGTAGATGGAAATATATTGTCCCATCATAGTAGACTTGCACGCACATGGTCTAAATCCTGCTGGAATGTGCACTTTTCAGTGTTCATTTGGAGTTAAATTAAGTCAGGAGTTTATATTGTGCGTTACAGCAGTTTAATGTCTTTGTCCTGTTTCCCCCAGACACAATTTGGTAGGTGGTCAAAAAACAATAAGTTGTGGAGCTGATTCGAACTGGGATGGCAGATTTGGAAGATGTGAAGGTTGGTAATCCAAATAATTAAATAAGACCATAAAGTAATTATGTTTGAGTATCTACATTCTGATGTCTTATTTTTATTCTACAGTGGAGACATGTGAAAAGCCAGAGGACATTTTAAACGGCAAATACAGTCCAGTGACTGAGAATTATGTTTTTCGAGATGTTGTCACATACAAATGCAATAAGGATTACACACTCGATGGATCGAGTCAGATACACTGTGAAGATGGGCAGTTCCGTCCGGCACCTCCAAAATGTATAAGTAAGTTTCAGTGTTGTTTTCATCCATTCCGCAAACATTTGTTTCAATATTTCTAATCCTTCCTCAAACAATTATTATATATATATTTTAAAGCCTTCTAATTTTGATTACCATTACTGTCAACATGTCCCATATTTCTCAGCCATTTCAGCCCAGCTTAAAATAGTTTTCTTTGTTCTCAGTGGTCGAATGTGAAACGCCTAATGTCCCACATCTGAGGCGGGTTGAGGGTTCTCCACCACCTTATAAACATAAGTATCATGTGACATTCGGGTGCGATCCTGGATTTGATTTGAGCGGCTCAGACAGTTCGACGTGTGAAATTAGCGGGTGGACACCTCCACTTCCAACATGCAGAGGTATGGCTAATGTAGCTCCGGTTCATTGCTTTAGCGAGGCCTCTCTAACTACGACTATGTTTTTCCTCACAAGGTTTATGCTGTCTACACTTTAGTAGCATAAAGAAAATAGTACTTTCTCTACTAATGCAAACAAAGATGGATGGAGATTCACTTTTATTCAGTTAGTGCCACCTATACACTTGGTGCCACTTTTATTCACTTAGTGCTATTTGCTCAATAGCATTGACCAAATTAAGCCTGATTTATACTTCACCATGCAGTGTCGCAAAATGTGAGTTTGTAGATCTGCTATTTTGAGCGGGAAACAATGTCATACAATTGAGTATATATATTAAATCGACACTATGTAATGTAGGGTATCACATCAGTGGCCACGTCTTTGCCTTCATTACCCAGGATTCTCTGCGCCTCTGCTCAGTTGAGTCACGTGAGACTCTCGTTTGAGACTTTTGTCTGAATAGGCGTGGCTTTGCAGGAACTAGGAACTTACAATGTTTCAGCATGCCCGTTTACCCTCCCTGATTTCACTTCTGTGGGCTGGGAATTGACCATGAAAAGGCATAGTTTTATATGGTAGATTCATCATTACCCATTAGAAACACACGTTGGACACTGTCATTATAGTAACATGTCAGTCGTCTTACCAGTTGAAGATTGTCAATGTAGGCTATTGCATCTTCATGATAAGGACATTGTAGCACAATGTGGTGTTGTTGGGTATTTTTGGCACGTGGTCGTGCAGTCTGCTTAACTCCAATGTGCCCACTGTCTAAATGAGAACATGCATCAGGCCGGCACTATTCAGAGTCCTGCAGCAGATGGTGTGTGGACGTAGTGTAAGGGGTGGGCGGACCCCACATGAAACGATTGATACATTATTGATAATCTTCTGTGATGTTGCTAACTTCATAGTTTATACCACAGTGCAACCCTAGAGCTTGAATGCCGGCATAAAGCCTCAACTGTCTTCCCTATACACTGTACATGGTAATACAGTAAAGCCCCTAGCAGGGGCCCTCCCTGAGTCTATAAAGTTGTGGAAGAGTGTTTACAAATTGAACGTTGTCATTTTGTGGGACATTGTATGCTATTACATAGTGTTGCTTGCGTTTAAGTAATGGATATGACTTCATGTGGGACTTTCATTTCCATTTTTATAGATGTTTGAGCGGTGCATGTTCGTATGTATGAGTGTGTATGTCCGTATGTATGAGTTTGAGTGTGTATGTATGAGCACCACCCATTGACATTAAGTGAGCTCTGTAGTCCTGTAGTCAGAGGTTTCTGAAAACAAATTAATAATTATCTATGGGGAAATGTGAAATGAAAAAAAGATATTGGTAGATTTTTAATGACAGTATTATTGTGTACTTAATTGTTGTTAAATGCTCCAATTGAGGGTGGTGGTTGTTCTTTCATCACATGCCAACTGTGTGACCAGCATCAGGGGATCCTTTGATCATTGGATTATCCCTATCTCTCCTTCTACTCTACAGTTGTGTCCAGTCTGTGTTAAACAGCAAACTGCCATTTTTCTTATTGCTTTTAGTGAAAAAAAACAACAACTTCAGAATTGTTTGTGTGCAAACTCAACACATAATACGGTACCTGTTTTGGAGATGTAATTGAATGACACAAATTCCTGATAAACTTTTATGCCTTTTTAGCGCTTCCGACTCCCCCCACCCCTCCTAGAACTACAACGACGACAGGTAGTCCATATTGCCATTAAATCTAAAATGCTATATTGTCAAAATCTCCTGCAAGGTCTGGCTAGTTACCTCATTTTTTTTGTCATAGAAATATTCACATCTAGTTATCCATGTATGGTAGCTGTCCTCTTTTTCCAATGCCACACTTAAGGCTGCAAGGGGGAGAGAGTCACGGACCTTGCAGGATATCTTTTCGACTGTATTTTTACAGTCGACTAAAAGAAAGTGAAGTCATTCGTTGCCTTCGACATGACTAATGAATTGGGAATTTGTACGCGTGTGTGTGTGTGTGTGTGTGTGTGTGTGTGTGTGTGTGTGTGTGTGGATGCATCTTTGAGATCAAACGACCTCAAATTAATAATTCAGTACATTTATAGATCAGGTAATGCACTATTTGCACTATCCCTGTAACAGCAAACCTTGGCTGCTAGTAGCTGTGGCTTTTTCCTGGTGGCTTTTACTCAAGCGATGTCATAAAGTCAAACAGCTTAAACCTTTTTTGTGCAAAGAGAACAGGAAATCCTGGCCTAATAAACCTTTATACCTTTTTATAGAGCGTTATACCACGACGATCACCACCACTACTACCACCCCTCATTCCACTACAGCCCTAGTGCCAGGTAGTCCATGTTGGTAGTCCATGTTGAACTTGTCATTTCATCTAAAACGTCAAACGGGGGTGTCATATAATCACCTACAATTTCTGGCCCATGGGATTCATTTTGGTTTTTATCTCTTTATTTGGGGGGGGGGGGGGGGGAGGGGGGAGAATTCAATCTATTTTGACACCCTTGCTGTAGTATGTGTTGACATTGCTTGAATCTGTAATGGAATGTTTTGTCTTCAAATTTCTATGGTATTTTCTTTACTTGCTTTACATTATTCTTGCATTGTATGTATGCATGTATGCAAGGGATATATGGGATGTATGGCTAGGTGGTCATTGTTGATATATAAATCACCTGTATGGCTAAGGTGGTCATTGTTCATATATTATAAATCACCCAGAAGGTGATTTATAATATCAACAATGACCACCTTAGCCATACATTATCCTATAATATTATGCTTATTACATGGCTACTTAATATATAAATTAATAAATAAAGCGGACATTATGAAGAAATAACACACCACTGAACTCAGCGATTGACCAATCGGAATCAAGCATTCAACCAAGCCATGTAATAAGTATGTGTATAGATTATAGATGTCGTCAAAACAATATCTTTCCTGTTAATTGTAGATCCACCGATACCCAGCCCGACGCCCCCCCCACCATCGCCAGTCGTGTGGATTGTTTTAGGGGGTAAGTTCACATTCACGTTACAGGGTCTATACAGTCATGAAAAAAAATAGTTTTTGGAAAATAATACAACTGGAAAAGTAATGGGGAAAACAAATTTAGAAAGATTTTAATGTCATGGTTGATTTAAGTGGAGAATTCGTACCCCTGGTCTTTGCGGTGGTGGACAGGATCTTTATCCCTGCACCACCTGCATCCAGGCAATGTGTTATTGTATCTGACGGCTATAAATAATTCCTGATATGTGGCACCCGATATGACACATTATGTGTCAAACACATTGATGCGTTGGTAGGAAAATGGCTGTACCTTCACAGAAGATGTCTGCTGTGTGGAAAGTCATGTGAGGAGTGAGCAAGACCCAATTGATTAATAGCTAATTTAACCCATTTATGGCAGGTGTTTTAAACATTGTGTTATAATTTAGCTATTGGAAAATAGCAGATCTACAAGGTGCGCTACGAGCTTGTAGGTCTGCTATTTTAGAAACATCGTAAAAATGGGGCGCAAATCTTTTAAAATATTCTTTCAAAGTGAATGTTTTTAACTCTGGTCTAAATGGGTTAAACTACCTGAAGATCTGACATCCAGAAATATAGCTCTCCTTAGCCAATCTGTAGCATGTAGGCGTGGTGGAACACTATATATCAGCTTTTTGCTTTTACGGGCTGTCGGCATGGAACAAGCTCCCACTGTACCTTCGTCAGGCAGCCTCTGTAGACATTTTTTATTTTTGTTATTCATGTCCTCATTGTATTGCATTACTGCTTGTTTTTAATGTTGCCTTGCTTTTATTTTATTCTCCATTTTTCTGTAAAGCACTTTGAGCTGCATTTCATGTCATGAAAGGTGCTATACAAATTTTTAATTTAAGTTTTTTAAGTTTTATTATTATTATTATTATTATAATACAGCTGTATCACACACACACACACACACACACACACACACACACACACACACACACACGCACACACACACACACACACCTACCTTAACTTAAAAAAACGTAACTTAAAAAAAACTAAACTTCTTAAACCACAAATATGTACGAGCTGCGTTCGCTTCCCGCGTTTGCGTGTCTTACTTGTACTGTATACAGTATAATAAAGAGGGTAAAGAGATTTAAAAAACATGATGCTACAGATATACAGTTGACTAATATGCTGTTAATTTACAATAACCTATTCTAATGTAAGTGTCTTAACAACTATGTAAGTGATGTTTCATATTTTGGTGGCAGCATAATGGTACAATGCATTTCCCCCCCTTATTTGAGCCTTATTTAGGGGGAAAAGGTCAGGGGAGCTCCCTCTGGTGTTATGCCCATGGGCATGTCTCACTCTAGCGAGGTAGACGTTCAACGGGCTGAGACATCTCCCTTTCTTTCTATCTTTTCAAAATAGTTAGTTTTGTCGTCATCATCATCACCGGAGGGGTTGCCTATAAGTACTACACGGACAAGAAACGGTAAACTCCTTCAACATGCAAACTAACTTTCACCTTTTTTTTGCCCTTTTGCAATGTCCTCTTGACGCACGGCTGGCCATAGGTCTGTTCCATGTTGCATGTGTCTGTGGAGCTTTTTGTTTATCAACCCCCAGGCCGGGAGGAAGACGATGTTGCCTCTGTCTGTTGTTATGCACCTGTCTGTCTGTGTCTGTCTGTTCTGATCTCGGAAACCGTTAGGCCGATCAGCGTAGAACTTTTTGCACGCTGCCAGTAGGCCGAGGAAGGCCGTATGTGCCTCACGGTGGCGCTATACCACGCCACTTCATACTATGGCTTTATAACTCTTGAGCTCCAAGTTGTGCAATCCACAATACTCCTTTTCACTGGTTTCCTTGGATCATGAACGATTCAACTCGCCATATATACCACACTCCTTTTTATTTTGCAGCGTCTTCAAAGCACTATGTGGAAAACTATAAGAACATTATATGACAATGACCGTCAAAGGGAATTTTGATATTCCATATACCTTTTGCCAGTAATTGGCTTCCAAAATATTTCTACAAATAACACAATACCTGTATACTGGATTTTGTATGCGACATCCAGTCAAGCCCAAATTGTAATTCCATTGTGACGGGTCTCTATAGAGACACACACAGCTTCCTTGGGTCCTGGCAGTTGCAACCCACGATTTATTCATCCCTGGCTAGGCAATCCAGCCTGGCGGATATCTGCACTCCTTTTATAGTAAAATAACACACCAGCCCAAGGTATTTGGCCTCAAGGAAACTCGATAAGCAGAGAATTGAAATGGCTGCACAGTGCTGGTCTTTGTGTTACTATCTTTTTTAAAGAATTTTTTTGGGGCGTTTTACTGTAATTAGACAGGAAAAAGTGAGAGAGAGGGGGTGGGGGGAGACAAAGGCCGACAGGCTCGGGACTCGAACCCACGCCATGCCGCCATGCTGGATTACCGGCCTAGGTGCCTGGACCGCTCGGCCGCGGCCCAGGCCTTTGTGTTACTATCTTGTGTATTCCAGCAATCCTTTCTAGTTCTCACTAAAGCCTACTTTATTACTTCAACATAGTATACATACATAGGTGTGACGACATGCAACATACAACGTTTTGACTCGTCTCACTTTCCACTTTTCAGTAGAGTATATGCATTTTTGTTTCAAATGACATGTCACATAACACATTTCGCCAAAGATGACCAGTCACTTTTGGCTTACAGCTCTCCTAGTGGCTACTCAGGAAATGTGGCCATAGATGAAGAGGGCGCGTTCTAGCACTATGGGTAAGAATAAATTATATTGTGAATAATGGGAACAATATCATGTGACTAAATAGGATTTGGAAAATAAAACTGCCCCGTTTGTGTGGTACTGTTGGCTACCTTTTCGACTAACCTGGCACCTTTTTCCTAATACATTAATACCAACCTGTTGCTAATCTTTAAACCATCGGTTTCCTGTTTCAGAAGGGATCTTGTGAAACTTCCTGTGTAAAACCTAATCTAGTCTACTATCTCGAAGTATGTCTTTTGAAATATCTTGCTTTTTTTGTCAGCTCAAAGTGTCGTATTTCTACTGACATCGGACCATTATAACATCCTTTGACGTTCTAAACCAAGATGGAAGGATGTGGCTGGACCAGCCCCTTGAATGTACAACGCATGAAGGCGGAAGGCTCTGGATGGACCTTGCAACCTCAAACCTTGCAACACAGTAATAATTAGTGCCATCATCTGCTTGTGCTGCAAGGGTGGCAAGCCTCGATTGGCTGGCAGTTGTTTATATCTTCTGTGTACTTCAAAGTCCACTAATCAAAAGATTTTCCACTCCTACGCCCTGATGCAGCTTTCTGATATGTCTGATCTGCTTCACTACTGTTTTGCTATTCTGTAATTGGGAAGGACTAGAGAATCCAACCAGCAGGTCCCAATCTGTACATTTTGCTACTGTAGATTTGAAAAAGTTATTTTTTTGTTTGCCCATACTTCAGGTATAACATACAATGTTATTACTGATCATATTTGATATGTGGGAAAAACAAGTAGAACGGTACCTTAATAAAAATCCAATTACCAGTAGATTTTACAATTCCTGTTATGCACCTTAACTGGGCTTTTGCAGGCAAAATTATTGTAAAAGGAGGGAGGGGATCAAACGTCGTGCCATGCCAGCTATTCTTTTTGTCTAAATTATAATAGTATTGAAATAATTGTGTAACTTCTGTTTCAGTGTTGAGATTGTCATGTGCTAAATGCCTTAATAGAAGACTTAAGTTTGCCGTCTTTCTGTGAACACTGATTTTTTCTTTTTTTGTCAAATACCATTTCGCGCAGACGAAATGAAAGCCTGGGTATCGAGGCTACTATTCCATGGAGACTGGAATGATCTGAGGTGTAGGCCTATGTGTGGGATTGGGAGAATGTGCACTTAACTCTGTACATATTGAGGACTAGAATTTCGTGCCCCAGATAGTTACGTTGCCGCGCACTATGGGAAGAAGGAAATTGCCTGCATGGCTATTCCTGTGTGTGTGTGTGTGGCGTGGCGAGAGAGAGAGAGAGAGACTCCGCACGTCAAAATTAATTGGAATAAAAAACAAATGATGTAGCCGCTGCAGCCACTGTCATTATGTATCGTCTGGATCGCATGTTGGTGAACTCTTGCCGTGTGGCCGTGTGTGATCGTCGGCGCGGGGCGGAGGGGGTCCGCGGTAGTATGTGTGGTAGTCGACTGTCCGCGAGTACAGTCACTGAGTCTGTTCCCCATGAAATCCTTATTGTAACATTAAATCAGCGAGTCTGCTGGCACGTTTTGTTGGCGCTCCGCTGTTTTTGTGTGTGTGTGTGTGTGTGTGTGGGACACGTGTGTGTGTGTGTGTGGGGGGGTGGCTTACAGGCGTGCATGTGCGTGTGTGTGTGTGCATGCAATCAAAAGCCAATGCGAAGTTGCGAACAGTCTAATTGTTTTACTTAGGCAAAAAACAACTATTGTCAAACAACAATGTTGATGTAACTAAGACTATCGCTGAGAGAGCTATAGTTTATATACAGAGATTTAGAAGGAATAAGCAAAATCGTGAGGCTCCAATTCCTCCCCTTCCTCGTTTGTCTTCTCCTGCGGGTGCGGGACTCGGAGAGAGGGGGATCAAATTGCAGGCTCGCAGTAGGCAAAGGGGAGGGGCTGAGAGCTAGTGACGGGTGAACAGTGAGCACATGTTGGCTCTGATAGGCTAGTGGCCACATCTTTTATGGAGACATTTATGGGCACATCTTTTCATTGGCTGGTGGGCACATCTTTTGGCCACGTGACCAACTTTACAATTGTTAAAATAGATAGTTCTTTGAGCAGGCTTATATTTTGGCCTAGCTGCACCATAATTTAATTAATACTTTGCTCACCAAGTGAATTCATAGATGATATGAATGATGACTATTTATTTGACTAAAGTGCAATCGTATATTCCACACTGCCATTCTATTAAATGACCACTTAGATCACTCATTTTGATTGTATTTATTATATATTTTGAGATACCTGGTAGGTATCTTAAGGTCTCTTAAAAAGTGTGCACTCGCCTCTAAGGCTTTTATTTCTTTTTTATATTTTAGCAACTTACGTGAGTCAGTATATACTGTATGATTTACAATACATATTGTGTTTTTCGGCATATAATGCAGCTTTATTTTTCAGATCTCGATTTTGTTAACGTGTTATTCGAATAAAGTAAATCATTCACACATTTCACAGAGGTCTACTCCACCTTGTTTTCATGAAGAATAGATGAAAGTCTTTATATTTTGACATATTACTTTTATTTAATTATAATTATTTTTCAAAAACAAGTTGGTCAAACAATCCATAACAAAGCACTTTGAGAAGACCTAATTTTAAAATGTGTATACCATAACTACTTTATAACAATGCTGAACGAGCTTATTGTTTTTGCCAATGTCATGCCCACAATAATTAGGAACGCTAGGTTGAAAGTGCTCCAAGGCACTGTCCAGGTGATGTTTTACACAATAACACTACCAGCTCAGTGGCCTTGTGGTTGGAGTGTCCGCCCTGAGACTGGGAGGTCTGGGTTCGATCCCCGGCCGGGTCATACCAAAGACTCTAAAAATGGGACCCAATGCCTCCCTGCTTGACACTCAGCATCAAGGGTTCGATTTGGGGTGTAAGTCCCTGCAACATACTAGCGTCATGTCCAGGGGGTGTATTTGTACATCAAGCTGCCTCACGCTACAGAAACAGGAGATAGGCTCCTGCCCTATGGGTCTCATGGCTCAGCAAGGCTACTTACTACTACTACATACAGCTATGAAAGAAATGCACAATTACTTTAAAGCTCAGTATCTTAGTTAAAACCACTGCGTATATAACCTGGAATCTTTGCATTGTACAGAATATGCACACATTAACAAGCAGTGAGTTATATATAGGTGTAATTGCTGTACATGGCACTTTACTGTCCATTGGAATTATGAAAATATCCAACAATGATCAAAAACCTTTTATATCATTGTCAAGGAATAAAGACCAATTATTTATAATTCTTTAATACTCCAGTCTTGCTCTTAGACTTGGTACCCACTCTGGATAAGAGCAGCTGCTGTATCAAATTGCTTAGTGAAGTGAATTAATTTATGTTCTATCAACATCAAGGATAAATACTGGGATATGTGATTGACACAGTGCCATCTAGTGGACTTGCCTGGGGATAACTTTCCAATGACATTGTAAATCATGTTTTAAGGATTGAGAAGTTTAATGGATTTTAATTGCATGTCTGACAATGTAATAGTTAAGTTTAACAACATTTAAAACGGCAAAACTGTGGCTTCAGTCATTTCGTTTGTACTTCATCCTACCCAAAGTAACCAGACGAATAATTAAATGGGTTAAATACTGTTTATTAATTTGCTCATCTATTCACAGATTAAATTCAGCATCTCCAGTTGAACAAGTCCTTGTTTTAGGTCCCTGAAAGTTACTTCCGTTTCCCGTTTGGTTCAAGACGAGATCTGTCCTTCATTGTAACCGATTTCAAATGGTGCTAGAAACATAATAACACTCTAAACACCAGAAGAAATCGGTCAACCTTGGAAAGAGGACAATGCCTTTGATGTCAATGTTGACCGCTGAGAAGAATCTGTGAGTGATACTGCCTACTGTGCGTTTGTCAATACTGTAGTTGGTCAACCCAGCACGGCACACTTGCATGGCGCTGGTCAGTGCCACAGAGAAACATACGTCCCACCCCAAGAACACTGATTTCAAATGGTGCTAGATGGATGACAATACTCTAAGCCACCATCTGAAACCAGCTTCCAAGGGGAGTATTTCTGTGCAAAGCTGCCCTGTGACATAAAACACCCCATATCCAACACAACGGTGGAAAACAATGCATTAAATACATGTATTGCCTGTTGATGAATGCACCTCACCAAGATATTTTATGATTCTTATGGTAAAACGATACACTGTCCACTGTATTGTATCAAAAGCTAACTGCGATACTTTTATGATAGATGTGCTACCACTGATATCACCTATGGACACTGCCCAGTGTATAAGTAGTATTTGACAGGCGCTTTAAAAAAAAATCTTTTACAAACTACTGTAAGTTAAATAAGATAATAATGTTCTTGCGAAGGCACACATCTATGTATGTGCTTATTGGGGTTTAACCACTTGAACCCCAGTATCCATATGCTGAAGGGAACATTAGCCAAAAAGAGCAGATCTATAAACTCAGTAACTCACAACATGAGTACTTGTGGCAAAGAGATTTGGTGTAGACAGAAAAAATCATAAAAGTACAGAGTGAACTCGGGTCTACAGGGTTTAAAGAAGTTCACCAAACATTTTTGTTTGATGGGGGGGGGGGGGGGGGGCACAAACATCCATCAAACAAATTTTTTTGGTGAAACCATGTGACTTCCATTGGAAATGCATTGGGACGGCCATTAAACTAGACTAGCTTTGATTCGATGTATTTTGTAGTTTGATATTAATGGGTTTCAGAAAAAAGCACTTTGTGGGTCCTTATAGATGTAGAAAACTGCAAAGGTCTTTGGAGAGGGTTGTAAAGATTCAGGACAAGAGTTCTTAAAAAGTTCTATACCTTTGAGTTTGTATAAGATCACAGTGGAAGGAAAAATGATGGTGGCGAACCTTAAAAAAAGATCCAAGGCAACTGTGATCAGTTGAATCTCCAGTGGACACAGTAAGAATGTGCACTCGTTGAAAATTCATGCTAATAAATTGAATTGCAGGAATCAGATTAAAGGTAATTTCAGATGATTACTAGATGCCTAGTATTTTGCCCAGTAGACCTGCATTTTTACTCTGTACGTCAATTTTTTTGTTCAAGTTGACTTGCATGCACAATAAGGGGCTCAAATATAATAAGTAATTTGAAAACCTAAGCCCTCGTCATATTTGTGTGGCACTTGGATAAGATCAGTATGGCGCATGTACAACAGTTCTCTTTGAGTCATGCTTCCTCTCACAGCACGTTAACAACAAAACAAAAGTTTTTTTATGCCTCATCAGTCCTCCATTATGCTGATGCCCGTGGCTGAATTATTAATGGACCCTTATGAATGGGAGGAGGAAACTCTATATTTCATTCAACTGTGTTTTTTTAAATGCACCGGCGTGAAAGCGAGGGAACCCCAGCTGAACCCTCTTGGACGCTGTTAGGTGCTCCAGATGTAATTGGGTTCTGTCTTCTGCCCCAGGGAAAGGTTAACGCAGTGCCACGGATCAGGCCAGAAAGCAGAGAGCTGAAGTAGAGAGACAGTGAGTGATGAGACAGAGAGAAAACCTGAGAACACAATAACACACACAACTCTTTCTCTCCCTCTCTCATTCGATATGTGATCAAAACAGAGTTGACCATGTTCACATGGTGTCACCATTTTGCTCTTTTGTCATACCATGACATAACAACAAAATGGCCACTGTGTGAATTATGCTCAATGGATGCACCACAAAGCTGAAACGACAACAGACACAGCACATGGCTACTTCTTATCTTGACATGCATTCTTACCCGCAGAACATACTGTGTAGAGATGGATTGATGGAACTCTAGTGGTTTCTCTCCCCTCCAGGTCTTGGTAGACTGGCATTGAGTCCATGGCTCACCCACCACTATGGAAGAAACCAAGGAAGTGACTGTCAGCCGCTGGCACTGGGATAGTTCATGACGCACAAAGAGAGACAGCTACAATGTGCTGAGAGGGTGGGGCAGGGACAGGTAGTCGCCAGTACGCACAACTGCATGCCAAATGTAGACTTATAAAACTATTTAATCTTCATTGAACACTATATGTCCCACTTGTATTCTTTGCTATCACTCTACCATGTTGTTAATTCACATTCCTGCACGCACACGCACACACACACACACACACACACACACACACACACACACACACACACACACACACACCAGGTCATGGAGAGACGACTATGCTGCCAAACATCCCAGGTTCCTGTTTTGAGAGGCATATTTACTTTGATTTATACAATGAGAGAACCAGTAAAAGCCACAAGGTGTCTTATATAACTGTGTGTGTGTGTGTGTGTGTGTGTGTGTGTGTGTGTGTGTGTGTGTGAGTGTTTGATTGGTAGTCACAGTGATGGCTGCAGAGTGAATGTCTCTTTTAAGTGTCTGGTTCCTAAACCCAACCCAGTCAGTTTTCATTTTCAGGTTGTTTGTTGCTTGTGTGCCCTGGTTGTGAAATGCTTCTAAAAGATTTAAAGGGACAGGAGGCATGGAGAGCAGTTAACAGTTTCAGGATGCAACCGGACAGGGCTCCCAGGAAAAACCTACTGTATATTGGCCAATGGCTTAAGTTAAGGGCATGTTATACTTTGATGAACGCAGTACAGAACACTGTAATTCTGGTCTACAAAGTTTGTATCAGCTATTTTCAATGTGCCACACGCGGCACACATGTATAAATCAGGGCACAAGACCAACGAGGATGGAGTTTCATCAATGGTTGATGTTCTTCAGGGAATTTACAGCTTTAGAGTAAATTCAGAACACAACCCTGTTCAAAATCTCAGCAGTCAATTATTAATTGTTACATAACAAAAATAAATGTGCATTAGCTGGTCCAGCAGTTGTCAACACCTCATGTGACATGCACAAATACTCAAAAGCTGTTGCATAAAATGAATACTGTATAACAATCAGAATACAGGCATAGTTGGAATATACTTGAATCGAGTGCTACAGTTTGTAGTCCCAAAACACGGTCATTCTGGAGTTCACAATGGGTTCCCTCAACAGATTTTCACGGCTTTTCGATTTACGCAGAAAATATTTTTTTATGATTGATCCGAGACCAAGAGAGAGTTTCATGTCTTGTTATAATAATATCACAGCTGAATTAAGAAGCTGTAAACTTCTAAATTGCATGCATGTGGTAAACAAAATGTGCAAAGTGTGTTGCGTCCCTTCTTTTCACCTTTGTCTGATACTGTAGAGTGTAGATGCTAGTTAACCATTGTTTTAATAATTATCTTGTAGACCAAAAGCATCACACCCGTGTGAAGTGAGGGGCCCTCGTATCATCATACATCATCATGGTATAATGTTTTTATATTGGCCGTGTATAGAGCGTCGCAGTCCCGCCCCCTACCAGGGCCCAGGAAATGATTCTCTGTTCATTTTCCTCATAGACGTTTCAAAAAGTATTTATTTAAAGACGTTTACACCGCGGACAACAAACAAAATTTTGTTTTTCTTCTTTGTAATTATTTGTTTGGTCCAAAATATTGTGTTTGTTGCCATGAGTTGTCACAACTCGAGTTGGCTTTGTCCGCGACGTAACCGTCTTTAAATAAATACCTTTTGAAATGTCTATGGGAAAAATGCATTGGGAATCATTTCCTGTGCCTGGCGTCACCATGAAAGGGGGTGGGACTGCGACGCTCTATACAGCATGTTTTCATGTGTGCCTTCCCTCACTTCTAAAAATATCACTATAGTCAAATTAACTACACATCGTAAAACCACTGCCCAGAGCCCTGTACATGTAAATGGCCGTGTCTGACGCATCAGCTTGCATTTCAGATACATATGATGCTGTTCTGACCGTAGCTTAACCGGCTCATTATTGACAAATTGACAATTCATAAGAAATGAGCCTCCCGCCTCACACAGTGAGGTGAAGGGAGTTCCACCCATTGCATTGAGTCTGCAATGCTGTGTGTGTGTGTGTGTGTGTGTGTGTGTGTGTTTGTTTTGGACAAAATCTAATAATAGTATACATTTTCTTTTACATTTTTTAACAGTTGGTAAAAAATAGCAAATTCCAAATGGTAAGTTCATGATCCGGCACGTGTTGGGAGCTTGTAGATCTTCTATTCTCACTATGTTTGACAATCTTCGAAAATATAAAATTATATTAAAAAAGGCTTAATTGATGAAAACCAAGAAAAGACGCCATATGTCACTTTCATGATATTCAAAAATCACAGAAGATACCCAGTTTCACAATATTGATATAATGTTGATATTGCCCACCCCTAGTGTGTGTGCAAGAAATAGCTGTGCATAATTTATTCTCCTTTATATGATGATGTCGCATGCCTAAAATAGCAGATCTACACAACACATTGCGATAAATCAGGCTTTAGAGGAAAAGAGGTAGCAGTGGCAGCTGCATTGCAGACCAGTGGCAGACAGACATTCTGGCATTATCTCAGAATGTGGAACCTTTTGGACGCTAGAGCATACATTTGCCTATAATGTGCTCATTATGCTTTGTGGTGTGATGTGATGAAATACCTACATATTAACTTGCCTTTGCTTAAGTCATCTCTTGTGTCAGGGACGCTTTGTTCTGATTGGCTGCCCTGAACACAGCTGAGATGGGGCTAGAGGCTTGCTACGTATGTAAAAGGCTCTGAGTGAGAAGCCTTCTCACAATGATTCTCCCAACAGGAAGGCCTGCGTCAGCAGGAAGCAAAGACAACGATATGAACACCAATAAAGAGTCTACACGCAGTCACGCGCACACACACACACACACACACACACACACACACACACACACACACACACACACACACACACACACACACACACACACACACACACACACACGTATGTATATATATATATATATATATATATATATATGCTGGACAAAAGCAAAACTATTTTACATTTTAACAATTAAAATAAACATCCACAGGTATATTAATGTCCTGTTTCTCATCGGCATAAGACTTCGTCCCTACAATGTTAGCACGAGAGCAATTATACTTCCTAACCAATCAATCGATGCACTTGTTTCCGTTTAGCCAATAAAAAACCTCCGCAACCGGTGCTTGCAGAGGTAGAGGAACTCCTCCCATCCAATGAGAGGCCAGCTTTTGGCACAGAGGCCTGTGATGCAGTAGCTTTAGGAAGTCCAGGCAGCACATGTGAATTGGAGAACTGCCAATGCACAGTCACCAAGACAGCAAGGTAAACAACTTCTCTCTTTCTCCCTCTTTTCAATCTGTATGTCTCCGATCCCGAGCTATGACATTTCCCCCCTTTTCACCAAGAAAGACAGAGGGAGCGACAGCGAGAGAGTGGGGGGGGGGGGGGGGGGGGGGGAGAGGGGAGGGCTACAAAGGCTGTGTACTAGAATAAATCCAGCCCCAGAGATGACTGCGTCACCTCCTCTGTGTCTAACTACGCAGAAACAATTGTGTCCTGACTCTCAGAAGGGTTTTCGCCGAATCCCAGCAGCCTCCCAGAGGGACAAAACGGATCACATGACTAAACTGCCACCAGCCACAGGCTCTGAGCAGGTCTGTTGTGTGATAACGACACACAGCCTGGACTCCTGCCAGCCTCTGCCTTCCATCCTCCCTCTGTCCTTTTCCAACTCCGTCAAGACTTAACCACAACAAGTAGCACAGACATCAACAGTCGTATAAAATTATACCGTGTGTGCATTCTGCATGTCACAGCTACAGTAGGCGGTGAAATGCCACCCTCTATTGTTGAAAGTAATGAAAATAAAATGCCATTTCTTATTATTACCATTACAATGCTGTATTTACCTGGTCGCATCTATATGAATCATGCGCAATGTATAGTTTCAGAACTGGTCAGACGGCACATAATGCGAGATCACACTGCATGTACTTCAAAACACGTAATCATCTGTGTCAGTCAAAGTGATGGTGGCAAAGCTGCAATATTTGATTACCGCGATAATTCTCAGCAAAACATTCGGGGGGAGTGCGCTTTGCCTCGATAATAAGAACCGTCCAGAATATTTTCTCGTTAACCCTTTTGCTGCCTCTCAGCCAACCAGACACAAACCTTACCATTCCATCAAAAACAACCAGACTCGGACCCAGAGAAACTGTGTACCATCTTCAGCATCCATGTTGAAACTCCCGATACCAGCCCACAGGAACTACACAGTGCTCACACACATACGGCGTGCACTGTTGCGACAGGCAAAGCAGATGAAAACTACCGAAGACGAAGGGGAGGAGGAACCCGAGGTTGTCCGAAACCACTGTGTCCACTCTCAGGTGGAAAATCCGATGACTCTGAGCTCCTGTTATCTTAGCCACCCTGCCCCCCCCCCCCCACATGTGAAAAAGTGACGTAGCAACTAATCCAAAACCTCTCTTATTCTTGCTCTCTGACTTGCTCTCCTTACCTCCCTCTATCTATCCTCTCCTCTCTTTCTCTCTCTCTCTCTCTCTCTCTCTCTCTCTCTCTCCCTGCCTGCCTCTCAAACACAAGCGCACACTATTTTTATCTCGTTGCAACAGCGGAATTGCTCTCTTAAGACTTCTTGAGGTGAACTGACACGCACAACAAAACAGATAATACGGTACACACAGAACACACATTAACGCTCGCACCTTACAATCCACACTACAAGCCCCACTACACTCGGTGTGACGCAGCAGTTCTTTCTCTGTGCTTTCCTTTTTTCTTTTTTGTGCTTCACATACGCAGCAGCTTCTTGAACTAGTCAAGCCACCACGCACTTGCCAGCTGCCATGCAAAGACACAAGCAGAGCTGCAGTTTAAGGAACGGCGGCTTGCATGGCTCCCTGTCGCCCATTCTGTACCGCTGCTGCATGTGTCCCCATTCCCCCCCCCCCTGTGGCCGCTTTTAATTGGATCTCTCTCTCTCCCTCTCTGCTATACCCGTCTCTGGTGCTCTCTACTCACCGCTCTCAGCAGCCAGAGAAACACTCTGTCTGTGTGTGAGCTGAGCCGCCTGTTTCCTCCTCGATCACCTGACGACCTACTGATTTTAAAGGCACATTGCAGACTTGTGCGTTTAGTTGCATAACCACTCGGATGGTCTTTTTTTTGTTGCTTGTTTTTAACAATTGCCTTAACGAGGGATATGCCACAAAACTCCTGCGGTGTGCTTTAGAATAGATGTTGGGGTATGTTTTACATTTGTTTCTGATACTGACGTCATTGACGGGATTAGTTAGTCATGTTGTTTTGAGATTCGGCTAATAAATCCACATCTGAACAGTGAACATCATCATCTTTGCATCCAGATATCTTCGTGGTGTAGACACTAAATAAATAGGGAATGTGACTTGAATGACAGTCTGCCATGTGACCATGAACAGGCCTATCTGCTGTACTTCCTGTTTCAAGTCTAGGAGCTGTCTACAGCAGCTTTGCAAAACCTGGGGGGTTGAGTCAAATGTATTCAGTTCTTATACACTCCGGATTTTGATATACGTGTTGAAATACTGTATTACGGTATATTATGTTGCTGTCGGGCAGAAACCTTGTATCTCCATATTTCAACTTTTGATGTTTTTTTGTTTTTACCAGCTGCTGTGTAAAGCCTCACTCACACTATTGAGACGGCTGTCTTGTCCGTGTCGTGTGTCTTGTCCGTGTTTAATGGCCGCCCCAATGCATTTCCACTGGAAGTCACGTGGTTTCACCAAACATTTTTGTTTGATGGCTGTGTGGGTTGTGCCCCCCTCCCCCCCATCAAACAAACATGTTTGGTGAAACCATGTGACTTCCATTGGAAATGCATTGGGGGCGGCCATTAAACACGGACAAGACACAAGACACAGACAAGACAGCCGTCTCAATAGTGTGACTGAGGCCTATAAGCACAGCTTACAGCAAGTGGGCTTTCACGCCCACTTGCTGTAGTAGTAGTACTGTAGTAGTGACCTATCTTTCTCATTGGCTGCCGTAGTGACAACCTATCGTCCTTATTGGCTGCCTCGTCTCTAGGCAACCAGACACTTTTTGCCTCTAGCCGACCTCTCAGCCAATGGGATAGCATTGCAGCCAGCATGCGGTGTGTGTGTGTGTGTGTGTGTGTGTGTGTTTTTGTAATTAATTCCATAGCTACTTTGTCATACTAACTACAGTGTCACACAAAAGTATCATAAATAGCTGATATACAAGAAGAGAATGTAAAAGATAAAAAGGAAATATTACCTATAGTCACCTTCTTAACCTAATGGCCTAAGTCATTTTGTTTTCAGGAAAAAAGAAAAAGAACAAAACGGATCCAAAACTATATGATATTTCTTATCTTCATTTATAAAACGTTTATAACTATTGCATAAAAATGACAGTCACTTATATAACATAAGAGGATTAAATATAATTAAATAGGATTAAACCTGATTTAGGCCAATTTACTTACTAAACTTAAAGGTCCGCTGACATGCCCCGAAATTAATATGGGTGGTACAGCACATCACGTGGTCTGACTGAAAACAGTTTGAAACAGTTTGAAACGGGGCTACGGCGCTAGCAACAAGTGGCTATAGGTCAGGCTAGCGTTTTTGACGGTACATTTAGCGTCATATTGGCTATAAATGTAATTGAAAAAAATTATTTTTTCGCCAGAAATGCTTAGTTTGAATGCAATTGAGGTTGGCGTGCGGTTTTTTAGGGGAACTGCAGCACAAGCGCAAATTTTGGACTGGAGTCCCATGTTCCCCCGGTCGCCAACACCCCTGTCTGCCCGCTCTGAGACCTCTCAGCCCCGCAGCGCGACAGTCGCGACTACGGCCGGTCTGCTGTTGTCTGGCCGCTGTGAGAGCAGCGCGACTACTGTTCTTTTCCCCTCTCAGCCGCAGGCTGACATGTACACCCTCGCTCTCACTCTGTAATACCGTAGTTAGTTACCACAACATTGTTCAAGTGAACTATAGTGTGTTTATGTTTGTATTCATTGTAATAATAAATATCGCTATGCCGAGGCATAGTCTTGCGGACGAGATCATGAGCCTCTACGGGGGACTGGGCATGTGTGTACACACACAGCATAGCAACTTATGCTACTATTTTGGTGTCACATTTAGCTTGAATACTGGGTGAAAGTCTCATTCAAAAAATTAATTTTTCGCAACATTGTTCAGGTGAACTGTGTGTTTATGCTTGTTCATTGTAATAATCAATATCGCTATGATTATTTTATTTATCGCCGCGTCGCTCCGCATGACAACATACAGTCTAGCCCGTCTACGCACACACACACACACACACACACACACACACGCAATGGCACGGAATCTGCCTCGGGCGTCTGTAGCTCTCTTCCCCGCTGTCATGCACTATAGCCGTGTGTGTGTGTGCGTACACACATGCCCAGTTCAATGCGGGGACCTGACCAGAGACTATACGTCCGTCCGTCCGTCCGTCCGTCCGTGTGTGTGCAGCCTGCATCTGAGACGGGCTAGACTGTATGTTGTCATGCGGAGCGACGCGGCGATAAATAAAATAATCATAGCGATATTGATTATTACAATGAACAAGCATAAACACACAGTTCACCTGAACAATGTTGCGAAAAATTAATTTTTTGAATGAGACTTTCACCCAGTATTCAAGCTAAATGTGACACCAAAATAGTAGCATAAGTTGCTATGCTACCACGGCCACCAAGCCCGGCGAGCCCGCATAGAAGTCGTTGGGGAAAGCTTTCGCCAGTCTGACGTCAGAATCATGATAGCATAGTTTGATAGCAGTTATTAGCTCCCGAGGGGCGTGTCAGTTCTCCTTTAAGGAAATGTCACAAAACCATGTGACTTAGGCCCAAAAAAAAGCCTATTTTAGCCTAAGTCACACTCTAAACTGAACAGGATCACCATGATCCTTTTCAATTAGGACTTTGGTGATTTTTACCAGAGGTGGCCAGTGTCATGAGGAGGCAAAAACAAATCCTCAAAAGATGACATAGGCAGCCTGGGCCGTGGCTCAGCGGTCCAGGCACCTTGGCCGGTAGCCCAAGTCTGACAGTGTGCCGCGGGTTTGACTCCCGATCGTGACGGCCTTCACTGCATGTCACCCCCCAACTCTCTCCCCATTTCCTGTCAGCCTACTGTCTGTCCCTCTATAAAAAATATAAAAGAAAGCCACAAAAAAAACATTTAATTTTTTTTATGTAGGCTATTAGTTTAAGAAGGTGACACTAATATAACCACTCCTCCTACCCTATACACATGAACAGGGTCCTCCAGGGGTCACTCTGTACTATAGTATGTGCCCCATTTTTCCCTCTAGTCTTCTAGAGTAGAGACCATATCTCGTCGTTGAAAATAGCTGACCTATAAGCTCACAAAGTGTCACAGGCAGCTACAGGTTGTGAGATTGTGGATTTGTTATTTTCACCAAATATTCGCTCCAGAATATGTACTGTATGGTTCACGTGGTTAAAGTATACTCTGAAGTGTTTTACCGGTACATCTTAACAAAGTTCCACAGTAGCAGTATCTTTAAATGGACTGTGCCCTTGTCTTAACAGTCTGTTTTGGGTTTGTTAATCATTAGCAGGATTTATTTAAAGATTTGGCCCTTAGCCGCTTTATCTGATGGTTCACATACCTCGTTTGGCAACTTCTTAATTTCTTATGGAAATGAGTCATTTTGAGCTGTGGAGAGAACACAAAAGGAGAAAAAACAGCTCTGTTGAACTACAAAACAAAACAAAACATATAATGTCGTTTATTTCTTTCACTCGTGTGTTCCAACTTCCAGTGGTACAGTAACCATCACAGCTGAGACTCCAGATAATATCAAAACATCAAACAGTGCTCTGTTGGTGAAAGGTAGAGGACTGTAACCCTACTGAATCCTCTGGACCTGAGCCTAACAATAAAAACAAGGAAGTGGCATATACTTTTTGAGACTCAGTCTGCATGGTCTCATGTGGGGATACTTATAGATACTTAGAGCCACTTTGAACCTGGTTTAACTATATATTTTTTAAGATATGTTTTATGTGGCTTTTGCCTTTATTTTATTTTTTATAGAGTGATTGGTATACAGTAGCCTGACAGGAAAAAATAAATGACTTACAAAGAAATCTTTAAAAAAGATGATGACAATAACAAATCTATAAGAAAACTCACAACATGTCATACAACAAAGTATATAGGTGGTTAAGTTCTACAGTATATGGATAACATACCGTAACTGTGCACTAGTCTGGGGAATAGTGGATCGTGGTTGAGGGCCTTGACATCCATGTCTAATTTTGGCTGTTGCAGCACAGTGAATATTAGCACTGCGTACTGTACAGGACAGTACCAGCATCCAGCAGGTCCAATGGGAAGAACAAGCTCTGTTCTTTCCCTGTTATAAGCTCCCCTATTCTCAGCAAGACTGGTTATTAGGTCTGTCTGCAGTTCTGACGCACAAAGTCCCCTTTATGTGCTGAGCTAAAACAAGACCTTATTTGTCTCAGCCAAAAGTGCAAACAAAGATGATTTATGTTTGTTTCTGTTCATTTCCATGATTATTTATCAAGAAGACCTGCACACAGAAATCTCCATTCAGCAAATGCCTCCATAAGCGCAGCCTTTAAGCACTGGATTTAACCTATTTTCTTGGTTTAAAATGTTCTGCTAACTTTGCAATTGCTGACTACGACTCAATATTGGGCTACAGCCAAATACTATTATATGATACTTTGTTGTGCCTTGTATTACCTTGCATTGTGAAAATAGTTGTTTAAAAGCTTTGTCTACACCCACTGTCAAAGCAGATACATTATACCACCCTTACGGTTCCATTTGTACACTCTCAGGGGTTAAATGAACACTTGAGATTTTACTGTATAAGAGAGTATTAGCAATTCTATACAGTACTGTGAAATGTAAGGGATCTATCTGAGAGATCAAAGCATGGTCACTCTGAGAAGACTCGTACATGCCGGGATTATTGATCAGGTTATTGATCTGCTGTTTTAGACACAAACAGTTGAGTGTGGCCTATAGTATCCACTCCTCTTGAGTAGACACTCAGTCTAGGTACCAGCACAGGATACTGTTACGTTTTGGAAGTATGTATAGAAACGTAACAGATTAACGAAACAGCAATAAAGAAAATATGTACTTTGCAGTGCATACAAATATGAACTTTTATAACTTAAATATAAGCTACAGCACACTGTATAATAAATTAATAATGCAGATTAGACTCATTCGACTCATGCAGCAAATAAGGTAGAAATTCAATATGTCTGTAACAGTAAATACTAAATACTGTCACATACTGTAGTAACATTCCAAACCACCCATTATTCCCATTTAAGCACTTCTGAATATAAAACCACTCAAAGCTACATGTGACTTTAAACCCATTTAGGCCTGACGTCGGAGAAAAAAAACACGTTCGCTCTGAAAGAATATATATTCAAAGATTTGTGCCGCATTTTTACGATTAAAAAAAAATAGCAGACCTACAAGTTCATAGCACGCCACTCGGTGGCGCTCTATGAGCTTGTAGATCTGCTATTTTTCAATAGCTAAAGTATAAAATAATGCTTAGTTAAAACACCAAAAGGCGTTCCCGCCCCAAAATGGGTTAACATGAATGAGAATTGTTTTTTTTTAGACTGACAATGATGCATGAATTGTGGTGCTTCCTATCCTGTCTGCTATTTGTATTCTTCATTGACAGGACTTTGTGTTAATTTTAGCCACATCATCTCACAGGTGTGCCTGATCCCCTTCCTAAATCTTAATCTCTCCCAGGGAAGGTGCCCTGTTGTTGAAATGCGTAGCCCACAAAAGCACAAACACGTGTTGTAATGCCAGCTCTTTTGCTGACAAGTTTATTTTGAGCCTGTCGGCTATTTTCGGTGTGCAACATTGATATGCAATTAATACAAAAATAGGCTTACCTGTAAAAAGACGTTTTACAAATCAACAACTGAGTGCTGAATTGAGACACCATGTTTGTGTTTTATTAGGACTTCTGTGGAACTTGCTGTTTACATCAGGTGATCGCAATACCTCATTTTATCTGTAAAAGAGAAAGTAATCAAATGTTTAGCAGAAGGTAATCACAAAGTTACAAATCAAAAATGCCTAAATTGTAAATTGAATCACAAAGTTACAAATTTAATTAAGTGTTTTGTTGTTTCCACCATAATTATGATACCATATTTTTGATAGGAGTAAACATATTCACATTTCCTTTGTCTAATAATAATAATACATTTTATTTATAAGGCGCCTTTCAGGGCACTCAAGGTTGAAACAGTTTATACAAACATAACTAAGGTACAGCTTGCAGCAGAAGACAACAGTCTCTCAGGACTCTCGGAAATCAGCTCCTTATCCCAGTCATGGAGGTTTGGGAACTTTGCCGGTAGTACAATTCTGTTTCATTACAGTATCATTATCTTCACTTTATATATATTTTGTATTACAATTATTCTTTCCAAGAATACTCACTTGAGTCTTTCTAACAACACTGAATTAAATTATCAGGATCTGAAGCCGCTGAATTGCGCCATCTCGTGTTGAGTAGGAGTACCGGTTTGGAGGGTTTGTTTACACGAGTAATAAAAAGTGCGCATCACATAGAAACCTCTGGATTGACGGAGCTGAGTCGAGGACATGACACAGCAGGCTCTACAAGAGAGAACTAGTACAAGTTATTCACATAACTCAAACGTAATAAACAGCTTTTTGTATAAGCCAACAACAAGAGAGAATAACAATCATCACATAATATCAAGTTCATGAACGACTACAAGAATGTTTAATAGTACATGTAGCTATAGGCCTACAATTCATTTCACATGGGCATATAATATTATGCTACCTAGACTAGTATTAGCTTATTAGTATTTTGACGTTTAGCATATTGTTGATAATAACAAGCCCAACCGTCACAAATTATAGGCTAACAAAACAAAGTGTATTGTTTCAACTATTCATAAATACATTAAATACACAATTTAACATGTGATAATGGTGGGGATGGCTTGGCTACCGGATTCAGCACTACTGTACTAATTACTCACACAGGGTCAAATTGAACTGCGCAACATCTTCATGATCGAGCGACACATTATTTGTGAGCCACGCAGCAGCGTCCCTCTCCTCTCCATCCCTCCATGGCCCATGCTCTTCTCCCAGTCCTGATCCACACAGCCTCCGTCTCTGTAGTACATTAGCTTGAATTATAGTATTGTTTAATAAAGAAAAGTTATAGCCTACCAAATCAAATCAGTTTAATTGTCGCCATTTAGACAAGAGGGGAACCATTTTAATGATATAGCCCCCTACGCCCCTACCCATACACTGACAAAATCATGGCAACATCATACAGAGCGATTTGAGGATCGTTTAGGACGGCGGTTAATATAAAGGAAATCAACTTGAGTTTCATCAGGCCCAGCCAACGGTTTTCCATGGTGATGAAGTGTGCCCATGCAATGATTTGAACAGAATAGATCCTCATCCTCTCGTAGAATGGAGATTTGAGAGGAGGACTTACCTGCGTCTCTCTAGTGAATCCATGATCCATTGCTGCTGCACCAAACCAACCCCGCCATAATGTATCTGTATTCTGTATAGCATCGTTCTGTGGTGGTGGTCCTGGCTGGTCCCCTGGGTGATTTAATTCAGGACGTTTCCCTGCCTGGGATCCATCGACATTTTCGCATGTCCACACCAAAGCCCCGCCCACACTCACACACCCCCGTTCTTTGATTGGTCGTTGTGCTAAAACGTTCACTTGCGTCGACAGAGTCACGTGCTTTTGACGCATGTTTACAAACAGATGCAGCGCCCCTAGCGAGTAGATACAATATGTTTGTGTCAAATCTGCAGGAACACACACGCACGCTCACACGCACACACGAGTTGTTGTTGTTGTTGTGCATGTGTTGCGCTTGCGTGTGTGTGTGGCGTGTGTGTGTGTGTGTGTGTGTGTGTGTGTGTGTGCGTGTGTGTGCGTGTGTGTGTGTGTGTGTGTGTGTGTGTGTGTGTGCGCGTGCGTCACGGTGTGTGTGCGTGGCCTACTCTGTGTATTGAATTAAATATGTTATGAATGAATATATTCTGCAAATATGTTGTTGTAATACTTCTAATTTTGTAACTTCTAATAGTTCTATACTTCTATTATAGAACTATTAGAAGTTACTAAATTAGAAGTATTAAAAATATGTCCGTATTCAATTCGATTGCGGTAGTGAGGGGCGCATCCGGTGGAAGCCGGAATTGCGCTCAATGTAAACAGGAAGTAAACGGAAGTAGGTTTTCGGCCACAAACGGGATTAAAACCCTCTATGATTAAAACACGTCTTTATTTAAAACTACGGACTAATACATTGCGCAAGCACCACGTAGGCATCTCTAACACTTGGCGCATCGGGGTAAGCAGTAAGCACCTTATATTTTGCTTTTGTACATGTTCGGACGGAGCTCTAATGGGTACCAATTGAAAATCTCAAAATCCAAAAATACATCTACGACAGTCTCCTAGCTAGGTTGTCTGCAAAAATTCGATTATTCTAATTTCTCATGCGTTCTGCTGATAGAAACATGTTAAACTTTGCCCCTGAAATGTCATTAGGTAGTAGCCACAGCAGGGGGCGTCCTAACCCAAGCATATTACAAACGATCCATCAGTTGAACTGTGTTTTTGGTTCCTCGTCATAATATACGTTTTGCTGAAGTCTCATCTTCTCTTCAGAGATACATTTAGAGCTATCTTTGGACAGTTTTAGCTCTGGTCCACAGCTCTAATGCTGGCATTAGAGGACCAGAGTTAGGACAGTTACAACTTGACTCCATTCTATGATGCTAAACTCAAATTAATTTGAGTTTGCTGCACTTTAAGTGAGTGCAGCAAACAAGCGATACAGTAGCATCAAAGTTGCTTACAGACTGTTTCCTACAGCCGAACATGACACAGAGGCCTGGTGCTAGCTTTATGTGTAGGCTTAGAACATTGTGCTCTGTGACATGATACATTTTCTGCATATTTGTTCTCTTGCTGTAAAGCACTTTATAACATGGTTTTGAAGAAGTGATACAAGATGTTGTTGTCATAAACCAATGTAAGATTCTGTCATGCATTAATACATAGTGGAAATACAGGACCTTGTTGTGTGTGCTCTGAATGACTAACGGGAGGGGCGGATGTGGGGGGGGGGGGGGGGGGGGGGGAGCATCACATTTTATGCAGAAAATTGATTAGACATGGAATCCTGGGTCACAAGGCTTTTTGTGAGAAGTTAGTTATGTGCCGAGGGCTAGACTTTGGCGGGCCTGGCCGATGGGACATGGACCGGGTGGGTGTGTCAGGGCACTCCCTAATGAGTGCACATCAGTCACTGGGGCCCCATATTTTTTGCCTTATGAATGGCCCCTCCCTTAATGTGGATCTCATCATTGCATCAGAGGAGCACATTCCTGCTGGGTTGTCCCATGATGCATGTTGTTTTGATAGAATGAACAGTTGCTGTTTTTATGGATCGTAACTTAGTAAATATTGTGTACTCTTTTCAAAAGTAAAAAACATTTTCAAAATAATTTGAATTTGAAAATAATAATAAAAAAAAATGTTATAACATTTAAATGACCACTTCACCACTTTTCCTCACTAATGTTCATGATGAAATACCACCATCTTTTGCTCCCTTACGGAGCTATGTGTGTGGGTGGCTGGGTGGGTGGGTGCGTCTGAGCACGAAAACAGCATGGTTGTTTTTCACCACCTGTGCGCAACCTAACACACGCACATATTAACTGTAATATGGTGATTTTGAGTGTGCCAGTACAGTGCCAGTACAGTACAGTACTGTAGAGGGTACAGTAGACAGACCCCCACACGGTAACTCTGTCATTTCTCAACCGTTTCAGACGCGGGGTGGCTCGCCGGAATCGGGCTGGCACCCTGGGTCTGGAACTTCCGCCCCACTTACTAGTTTGGGTCCAAAAATTCTCTTCTGGGTCTCAGGCTCCATTTGGTTACATTTTGAACATGCAGTTACATTCCACCAAAGTGAAGACGAAGAGGTGAAAGATGTGACGCTTGCCCTCTGCCAGTCGTAGAAACACAAGAAACACAAAGATGGTTGCTTTAAGTTGGGCTCTAGCATGGTTAGAGTTGTATCAATAACTTTGTAGGGCAGCCATAGATAGCCGAGTGGGTAGAGAGGCCATGCAGGTTGACCCTCAGCTTGCCCAAGCTCTATCGAAAAAATGTCCCTGAGCACGACAGCAGACATGTGCCCCCTATGCGCTCATCTGAGCTATCTGAGCATCCATCTGCTATAGGCAGTAAAAGTAATTTCCCCTTCGCCCAGGGATTACTCTTCCCTAACTTGATTTATTTGGACAATGAATTTGAAAAATTATAAATGATTAAAAACTCACACACCAGCCTGTAACTTGGTTTGTCCTTGTCTGACCATCTCGCTGAGAAGTGGGCTTGCTTTGCGTGAGTCTTATATGACTGCTGAGCAATTTATTTTATTGATTTACTCTACAGAACAACCAGTCAGATATTGTACATTGCAGTGCAGTATATGTTGTACTCTTGTTTATTGTCCTAGTCCTACACAATAGCAATGCTTATGTAGAAAGCATGGCTTTCTCCTCCTTTATCATCCAAGGCAGCCAGTTCTCCAATCATTGTGTTGGATCCAAGGATATCTCTTCAGCTTGGCAATTCAGCAATGTTCACCCAGCCCCATATAGCATTTTAGCAATTGGGAATATGAGTCTATTTATTGGTTGTCGTTGCCTTTATTTGTTTGACTTGGTTACTTTCTTGTACCTATTTAAAGATATTTATAAGAAGCCATGATACTGTACTTTTTTTGTTGAATATTTTCAGCAGACATAACAAGATTTGCATCCTCCAAGTGTAATGTCAAGCTTGGTAAAGTGCCGTCATTGTGATTTCTCACTTTCCTCCTTTTCTGTGCTGGGAAAAGAAAATCCATCTGGGAGAAAAACCTGTAAGTGTCCCATGGACATAATGTATTATTTCAGTGGAGAGACCTGTTAGCAGAGGTTATCCTGCGCTGCCTTACAGAGGTATCGTTTGACTTGACTGTCTTGTTGAGAGCCAAGCATCCAGTGTGATAATGTGAGGAAGGAAGTTGGTAAACATTCCCCATCCACAGTGGTGGAAAATGTACTCTAAAATGTTTACTTAAGTAAAAGTTTCAATACCGCAATGTAGAGAAATACTCAAGTAACAACCCTATATTTAAAGTTCTCAAATGTACAAAATATTTTGGAAACGCACCGTGTCGCATTGTGAGCTTGTAGATCGGTTATTTTCAAATGGGGGAATGTATATTGGGCTGAAGTGGTTAATGTATCCTTTGTAATAATAATAATCAAAATCTACGAAGTAACTAGTAGTAACTAAAGTTTTCAAATAAATGTAGTGGAGTAAAAAGTACAATAATTGGATCTGAGATTTAGTGGAGTAGAAGTAAATGTACTGAAAATTGGACATACTCCAGTAAAGTAAAAAAAGTACCTCATAATTGTACTTAAGTACAGTGCTTAAGTAAATGTACTTAGTTACTTAACACCACTGCTGGTCCATAGCTTCCTTATAGGAAAATTGTGAATAGGACAGAAGTAATGGAAGTCATGACAGACTGCAGCAAAACATTTTGGGGTACATGAAGCAGGGTATTACTTAAAGGGCCACTTCACCCCTTTTGCAACCAGATCTTATTTTAATGGTGTTTGAGAAACACTTTCCTGGGGTTTTTTATGTGGGTAATATGTTTTCTTTTGATATTTTAGTATTTCAAAGTGTCCATGGACTCCATGATGTCATGGACACTGGGCTCACTTACTTCCTGGACTACATTGTTGTCTCAGTAAGACAGCCCTCCCCCTATCCACAAGGAGGAGGACTGCACCAAAGCATTATGTGAATTGTAGTTCAGGAAGGAAGTGAGCTGTGACCCTTTGAAATACTGAAATATCTAAAACACAAATTGCCCACATAAAAACCCCAGGAAAGTGTTTCTTGTCTCCCAAACATCATTATTAAAATAAGATCTGGTTGCAAAAGGGGTGAAGTGGCCCTTTAATGGTTAAGATAGTGTATACTAGGAATGTGTTCTTCCTTCATCAGTCACACTAAAGCATAATTTATTCTCTGGCAAGCGTACAAGAAAGTATAATGTCAAATCTTCTTCTAGCTGCATGTCAAACAATTCAAATGTAGCTCTTGCCAGGAACATTTCCTAAGTTGCTCTGGTTGACAGTAGGGCTACGTCAGAATGTATAATCTCATACTTAACACCAGTTATTTCTCTGATTCAAAGTAGTTGTTTTTTGTTGGGAATTTTGGCACTGCTAATATCCACTACTCCCCACCTCAACGTCCCCCCTTGTATTATCCCACCATCAACATGGGGGGAGACAGGGCGCGTCTTGGCGCTTGGAAGGAAAACATGACGTATTTCATGGCAGCTGAGGCTACGCCGAGTTGGGGACCCCGCCCCACAGTTAAAACAACCAGCTGAGATGTGTTCATAAACTCTGACTGCCCTGGCCTCTCACACGCCGCACACGACCGACAGAGGGATGGGCGAAGGAGGTTTAAACCTCATTTACACTTTGACGACGACGACAGAGTGTAAATTAAGTAGGTAAATTAAGTAAGTAAGGGGTAGAGAGAGAAACAGTGGTCTGGGTGTGGGTCAAAGGGCGTACGGTGGTGAGGCAGTGGGTTGACATCAGGAAGCTGCATGGATGTCAAAGCCGTTGAAGAGATGGGACAGCGGCCGATGACTCTGCTAAAGGGTGGAGCCAAGGACAGTTTGACGTTTTAAGGCTCATGGGAAGAAAAGCTGTGGAGTGGATAATTAATGGTCGATATGGGGCCCAAGTTCCACCTGGGGATATTCTCACCTGGGTGGAGTCTGCTACTCATCCTTTAAAAGCAACACACTCAACTTCTGTCACATCCGTCGTGTAAAAAGGACTGTCGATCTGCTTCACCTTGTAAGTTCAAGGGCATATAGATTGCGATGGCGTTGGAACAGTAATGTGTGGCATTGATGTGCAATATCACCACACATACAGCGGTGTACACAGCGCTATGGTTGAGTGTCTCAACCATAGACTGTAAAAAAATATGGACAAAGCGTTCTCCGGGCCTGATATGGATGTAAGATGAAGCCTGTCAATAAATCGCCATCTTTCTAGATCCGTTTGGGCCCAGCTGGCCATTGGCTGGCCCAGACAACGAGGTGGGACTTCCCCCCTTCTTCTTCGTTGGTTTTTATTTTGACTCGAGCGGTCCCGATCATAGACTGCAACGGTAGCCATGCCCCTCAGAACATAATCGACTTTATGGTCATTCTTTTAATAAATGGGACCATAATGTTCCAAAAAGAATATTATGACATGAGAAATGAGACTTTAAACTAGTGACTGGAAGCAGAAAGTATTCATGACCATGTTTATTAAGGTAATACAGTCTAGGGCCCAAATACATCGACCTCTATGGAGCTATGGGTTTTTTTAGGCCCAATGACAGCGCCACAACAGGCCATTATATGAACTTTCAGGAAGTCAGGATTTCCTACTGGCTTCACACAAATCCAGCCTCACTGCCCCCCTGGTCTCAACACGTTTTTAATTTGCAGAGTGGGCCTACATATACCACCAGTCAGCCAACATCAGTTTGTAGCTGGCCCAAGTGGCCATATGTTTGTTTCTCTGGAATGTGCTGCCATGATATCCTCACTGTTGTGGCATATTGCAACTCTGTGATGATATAAGGGGACAAGGCTTTCATAAAGCAATGCCCTTGAGGAAACATTTTCCTTGTAGGGTGTGGAGTGTGACGGGGCGGGATAGGAATTCACATGGCGGATGATCTTGTGACGAAAGGGAGGGGTGATAATGGATAGGGAAGGATAGTCCGTCTGTCCTTGTCTAGATAAATTACATCCAAAAATAAGTTGCAATTTGCATGGCTACTGTAGCCATCTGTATCTATATTATGTTGGATAGAAAGACTAGACAGGATAGAAGACTAGATTGACATAGTTTCTTTTGTTGCTGTCAATCAACATAACTACTAGTTTTGTATAATACTCTTCATTCAGCATTCATACTGTAGCCGTAGCGTATGCTTATGTGACACTCTGGTGGATCTAATCGTTTAGTGTAGGCTAATATTAACATTTACCAAACGAGCAAATGTCCAGTTAGTCTGTCAGTCTTTGGCCAGTAATGTTGGCAAATCGTAATACCTTATGTATGCTCCCTTGTATGATGGTGTTGCGTACTGCAAATAGCTGATCTACTGTATGGTATGCGACGCATTGTGAGCTTGTAGATCAGCTAAATTTGGCACGCGATACAGCCGTACGAATCTGATTTTTGTCCAACTCCATTTAGGAGAGACAGCTGTTGGATGTTTTTGCTGCCCCACCCAAACAGTGAAAGACAATACTGTGTGAAGTGATGTCATTACTACTGCTTATGCAAACCAGCTGTGTGACCTTATGGGGTGCATGGGATTTACATTCCATGCATCTGAGAGCATGGGTGTGTATGTGTGTATGAGTGCATGTGTGCATGTGTACTGTACATATAATAGAGTCATATAATAGAGTACATCTTCCACCTGCAACTGATCTGTCTGACTGTTTGTCCAAGCTTGCTTGCATATGTGCAAGCAAGCTTGGACAAACTTGTATGTGTGCACAAACTATATTATCAAATCAATATAGTCTTCAGAGGGTTTCTGTGTTGAGCAGATCTACATTTTAACTACCTTGATTCCTTGCAAAAAAACAAGACAGAAACTGATGATTCATTAAAAAAAGGTATTTATTTAACAGTTGTGACGGAATGTTAAAAATGATAGAAACAAAAGTAATTTTGTTCCAGTTTGAAAAAAAGGCAGTCATTTTTGCGGTTTTATTGTGATTCCTTTAATCCTGTCAATTGAATCTTGCAGTCCCTTGTAAAGGCGGGGGAAAAACATAAGTTTGGGCAGCGAGGACAAAGTCAAACATTAGTCATAAACATTTAACGTATAGGCTACTATTCTATAACATGAATCCAATTTTGTGACATTGTCAACAAGCACTCCTTATTCTAACAAGATGAGCTATGACGTGAAATTTCTTTGGAACAAAATAAAGCACATGGGTATATATACTTAAATGAACAAAAACAAACACTGCTCAATAGAATGCTGATATTAAGAAAAGCACATGGTATTAAGAAGAGCATTAATACTGACAAATGGATGGACAAAGAACGGCTCTCCTTGACACTTGTGTTTTGGGCCTGAATGAGTCCGCCAGTCAGTCAGTCAGTCTCGTGATTTTCAGCAGCAGCCATAGAGCCACACTATAGTGAGGAGGCCTGTTGGCCTCCCTGCCAGCGTTTCAACTGATCTCTGTACAACTTGTGGGTCGAGCTCGCAGTGATGTGAAGTGGAGGATTCCCTGCGTCTTCACCTGTCCCGCTTGCCTCTGACTCGTAACCACAGCGGGACCCACTGCAACTCCACCAGCCATCACCTTGTCAATTCATTTTTTTACAACATTGTACATGTTTTCTACCAGCTATTGTCACATGCACATCCAGATATATCTCACACACACACACACACACACACACACACACACACACACACACACACACACACACACACACACACACACACACACACACACACACTTGTTTAAAATCAAACGCTCATTGCCAAGTACACACACACATAACTTAAGCATGACAGGCTTAGTTGCGTGTGTGGATATATACAGTACAGTACAGTATGGGTACACACGTATACATTCACACATACTTACACAGTACATGTTCACATGCTCACTCGACACACTCGCACACAACTATGCATGCACACATGAAAGCTCAATAACACTCATAATAACTCAATCAGTCAAACGAAGATCAGGCGACCCCCATGGATTTTCTCTCAAAAGAAGTTTGTAAACAGATTATTGGCTGTGGGTGGGTGTTTTTCTTTCTCCCTTTCTTCTCTTCCATCTTTTAATGCTTCACAATCCGTAGAGTAGACTAAAGATCAATTTGATTTAACACTCGCATTTTTTTGTGGGGATGGATCGGTTGCAGCTTTTTTTTCCTTTCTTCCGAGGCAGTTGACGCAAGGCAGGGATCCTCCCTGGGGGCGATGTTAGCACACAGCTGCGACTCCAGAGAAGGCGCTGTCGTCACAAGAGCCAGTGGTGTTATAAACAAAACAATCGCAGTCCCCCCACCCACAACTTCCCCGTTTTCTGTCTCTGGTCTCTATAGCTTGAAGGTCGTCAGCAACCCAGGGAGACGACAGACAACCTTCGTCATCATTATATTTCTTGAAGGTATAACATCCATGACTATACAGTATTACTTTGCCTGACATTCCAATACAGTCACTCCTTGTTGGGGCGCAAAGCCAAAAAGGAGATGGTGAAGAAACCAGAACAAAAGGGAATCATCAGTGCTGAAAGAGGAGGGTTATTCTAATCCCTGATGTCCATCTTGTGGTAGTGGTGGTGGTGGGCTCTCTATGGTTTCTGGAGGAGGGTGGGAGGGTGGATCACTGGATGGGTGGGTTTGTGGTGGATGGATGATGGAGTAGGGTACAAGTGGAGGGGCCGGGTGTGTGTGTGTGTGTGTGTGTACGTGTGTTTGGGCGTGTGAGGCAGTCGGTTCCGTTTTTAAAGTAAACCGGAGGGGCGGGGCTTTTTCACAGCTCGGTATCTGCCGTCTTGGCAGTGGAATGGCCGTTTGTGGGAGGGGGCTCGGTCTTGGCCTCGTCGGGGGACTCTCCGTTGACGCTGGGTTTTTCCGGGGTTTCGGGAGGGGGGTTGAGAGGCGCTACAGACACCAGAGTGTTCCCCTGGTTCTGCTCGTCTGCCGGACAGGCCTCCTCCGCCTAAACACACAAACGTACATAAGTCTTTATGTGTAATCTGACCAAAATCTCAGAGTAGAATTTTGACCTGAGATCAGATTCTAAAGATGTCTTCTACATCCTCACAGTTTTCTGAAAAAGCTATGTCAATCGTTCAAACATAGCAGACCTACAAGCTCGTAGCACGCCACTCGGTGGCGTGCTATGAGCTTGTAGATCTGCTATTTTTCAATTGCTAAAGCATAACGTAATGCTAACACCAAAAGGGGTTCCCGCCCAAAATGGGTTAAAAATTCCCTTATGAGTCCATTGTTACTCTCCCGGAGTAAAGCTGCAATCCAGAACTATTTTAAATTAATACAATGTTATTTTAACAAACGTAGTGTATGTACAGTATATTAATACAATATAACTAGGATATTTGCAGTGGTTAGAGGTGGTCTCCCTACTCTTTTGTAGAAATTCGGCGGGTAGGAGGAGGATAGGAGTAGTACTGACTGACGAGTAATAGCGAGTAATAGTAAAAGTGCAATATCTCCGCTGATCAGGCAGGGATTCTCTTAAGGAAGAGCAGTAGAAATGTGTGGTCTCTAATGCGAAAAAGACCCAGGTTCGAATCCCGATAAAAAAAAAAAAACTTTTTAAATGAATGCTCTGAAATTCACAAAGTATTGCAAAAACAAAAAAAACTTTTATTATATATATTCCTGCGATCAGCCAAAAATTCACCACGCCACACAACAAACACACATAATGTGGTCTTAAGTATGCGATGCTGTGTGTGGTACGGAGAATCAGCTGCGTTTGGCTAGAGAGATGAAACGAGAGAGATCAGTAGTTGCATATGGCAGCGGCCGGCGGGGCGTGGGCCCTTTGGATAACACTCTCCCTCTATATGCATATTATTCTCTCTCTGATAGCCGGCCAACAGTTTCCCCTAATTAAAAGACCTGGCCACACAATCCCTTTTCCAAGAACGCGTGCATTCCGTTTTGATTTCAAACATAACAAACACATGAGCGTACGAAGCGTGCCCAGGAGGATTATGTGCATGTCCCTTCCTGACATTTTAGTCTAGTTTTTATTTGTCGACGAAATCGTCAGTAAATTAGTCTTAGTTTTAGTCATCATAGATTCATTTTAATTTAGTTTTAGTCAGTGAAAACAGGTAGTCGACGGACATTTTTCGTCTTAGTTTTAGTCGACGAAAGCAACACTGCTTACCAGTCTAATGCCCTTGCTGTCTGAGGCCCGCCTGTTCTTCAGACAGAAGCCCCCGATGAGCGCCGCAGCCAGGAGCAGCCCGGTGAGCAGCACCGCCACGAATACAGACGACCCCGGTGCTGCTGTGCTGTATTCTGTTTCTGACACACCCAGCTGCACATGAAGAAATGCAGGCATGCATGCACACACACACACACACACACACACACACACGCACACGCACACGCACACACACACACACACACACACACACACACACACACACACACACACACACACACACACACACAAAGACGCACACCGAAGAGAGGATTGAGCTGAACAACATCTGAAATATGATATCAAGAGGATATATCTTGAAATGATAATGCAAGATCATAATTAAATCTAGAGGCATTTTTTTTTGTTGGACTCAATAAATGAGATAAGATTGTCAGAAGGGAATATTATGAGGCTTAGCAGAAAGGCTTATTGATTTAGTCGTCTGGGTTGAATCAATAGACTTGCCTTGAAAAAGCTTACTGTAATTTGGTAGTGGCTTTAGTGGTTCTCTGTACTGTATTACACCGAGTGTTGATTTAACTCTTCAGAGTATACAAATGGAACCAAATTCACATGGAACCGTCTGGAAGGGAAGTGTCCAAAAAGTGGTTCCATTTGTACAATATTTTACCGTGTATTTCACTAACCAGACTGGATTAAATCCTAATGGTTTCGGAGACTGTCCACTCACCTGGCCTTTAAGGTTTTCACTCTGTAGGGCATTGGCCAACTTCTCCCCTTGAGCTGTGCAGGAGAAGCAAGTTTGTCGAAAATTACGTGTATTTTCGTGACAACAGAAGGCATACAGTATCAAGCTATTTGATAATCACTATAAAATATATAACACGAATAATAATAACAATGACATTTCATCAATACGCACCATCAGGACTGGCGACCAGGACTGTGTTGCCCTCTTGACTGATGTCCAAGCGACAGGTGTCCATGCCGCACCAGTCCGCAGGGGCGCTCTGGATGATCGATTTGGTTTCCTCCTGCAAAATAGGAGTTGTAAGTGACAATGTCAACATATACGTGCATTTTAGTTACAGTGCTGTCGCCACAGTTCTTGCGGTTCTTTGAACGTGTAATTGATCACGAGAGCAGTGCGGAATCCATCCTGTAATTGTTTCCTGGCGATCGAACATTCATTCACCGTTATTTCATAGGCCATTTCTTATCATGCTGAAGAAATTACTGACAGGATTGATGACTGACTGACTGACTGACTCGATTAATTGACATCTTTATTGACAAAATGCATGTGCATAAACATATTTAATCGAACATATCGGTAAAAAGGATAAAACACAATATTCCGGTAGATCCTTTGAGTGTAAGGGTGTGTGTAGGCTTAGCGCCATGTACTGTAGTAACAGAGATATAGCAGAGAGACGTTTAATGTGTATAATACTGAGTATAAATGATCATATCTCTGTGGACACTCGGTGGTGTGTATAGTGTTCATGCATGTCCTACATGAATGTGTCCGGCTGCGAAAGCCTTTTTCGTGTGTGAGTAATCGAGGCAAAATGCCCGATGGATGGAAAACAGATTGAGGACCACACCTTCTCTCTCTCCCCCCGTAACCCTGAACTGTCTATGATGTCATCGCATTGCACAAGCCTGCTCTTTAGGGCCTGGGGGACGAGCAACGCTCCATTGTGTGCAACGTGATCCAAGTCAGCGTTCGTCTCTCCTTCGGCTTCTAATGCCTAATTTATCGCTGTATTGGACGGTGTCACGCACCAAGAAAAGCAGATGTACAAGCTCACAACGCATGCACCGCATCCCATGACGCAAGTGCTTGTATATTATCGGCTATTTCAGGGGGCTTGTGGCCATCATACGATAAACCCTGGTTACCTCTGGTTATTCAATCAGGGAGGGGACCCAACAGCTGGCCTTTCCTATAACACCCAACTTGCAGGGACGATGAAACTGCGTCAGCCCCCCCCCCCCCCCCCCGTATCGCCCCCCCCCCCCCCCCCCCCTCACATGTCATCCACCCGAGCTTCACCGACCCAGCGGTTACAGTACTCCTGTGTATCCTGTTCTCTTCTCCATCTGCCTGTTTCCACTTGTGACCCATTAAAGGTTATGTCCAGGAATTCTATGCTTTTATGCTTTTCCTTTAGCTGAGATTGACCTCACATTCCCTCCCGCTGCCATGGCTGGAGCTCTCGTGAGTTAAATTCACGTTAACAACAAAGACATTGTCTCCGAGAAAGATTCATGCGCCGTACGTACATATTTTCATTGATTTTGTCCAAGCTGCTGACTTTTTTATAGTGACCCATTGACTCGTGATAAGAGAAAGGGCCACCATTTATCATGGTAATTTGCACGGCTGGTTTTAGAGCGCATGTTCTGGTGATTTACTTGCTCCGAGTTTTCTTTCCCCCCACACTGCTTTGGACTCAGCAATCTAAGGTTATTGGATTTTCTCCATGGACATGTTGTTTAGAGATCTCTTGTCAAGGTCCTTCAAGCCTATACCCTAAATCTCGCTGAGACTCAGAAAACAAGCTGTGTTTTATCTACATAATGCCTTTATGCCTGATCATCGGCTAGACAAGCTGTACGTCTGGTCAGTGTTTATAGTTTCAAGTGAAGCTGGTATACATGGCAACATAAGTTGCTGTGCTGTGCTAATCATTATCAGTGAGGGCTGCACTGCAACATGCTGTACTGTAAGACTAGGACAATAATTTTGTTGTATTTGTTATTTTCGCGTGCAGCATTTCCGGGGATGTATGTGTCATCATCATCCATTGGTTAGACTTCTCTAATGTTGTAACTGTAGTAACTGTAACTGTAGTAACACATGTATCCCACTATTCCCTCTCACTCTGCTAGAACTGGTGACAAAAGAAACCAATTGTCATCAAACAACTGTGAGCTTAAAGAATCAGCCTTGTATTGTATCATCAGACAACACCAGGACAGAGAATAGGGCCCCTACCCCTTACAATTCATCCAAGTGACCTGTGAGCTTTTCGGAGCACAGACCTACAGTATATAACCTGGGAGGAAATATCACTCAGTCTCTTGCTTTTGTGAGGAATACTTGCATCATGATTTACAAAGCTTAAAATGTCTGAGAAAGAGATTCTCTGTATTTTGTCGCTGGGCCCAGTACGTTTCCAACTGTGGCCCTTTAAAACATATTAATCTTATATCCCCCCCATATGTGTGGAACAAGCTGCTTCCTTTGCAGCCAAGGTGCAGGGGGCCAGATAAGGGCTGTGGTGAATGGGACGTGTCATCTGAGGCCCTCCGACGAGGAGGGTAATGGAGCCCCAGTGCTCTTCCTTTGTCTCTTGATGCCCCAGTGGCCTCATAGGATGTGCTGATATCTCAGCCGTTGGCATAGCTTCAGCACAGCCTGTGGTTTAGCATGTTATCAAGATGACCGGGACAGGCTATACTATGGACTTCAGTCAGTGGATTCAAATGGGACAGGGACATGCAGGCTTCCGTGCCTTGGTTGCCGCAATCGCTGATATAGACCCCTCCCAGTAATTACAATTACAATGTCAAGTCACCCCTGTCATCACGTGTAAGTATTACACATGATTTGTTGCAACAAACATAATGACTTATGAGGAGGAATATTTAAAAAGTGAAAGACTTACACAATCAGCTGTTGTAACGATAGCCTTGACGACAGCCTTGCCCTCCAGTGCTTCTTTGTCGACACATTCTACAGCAGGCTGTAAGGAAAGTAAGAAAAGGCTGTCAGAAAGACTTTGGAAAGGTACGGAGAACCATGTAGAAAGGTATGGAGAACCATGTAGAAAGGTACGGAGAACCATGTAGAAAGGTACGGAGAACCATGTAGAAAGGTACGGAGAACCATGTAGAAAGGTACGGAGAACCATGTAGAAAGGTACGGAGAACCATGTAGAAAGGTACGGAGAACCATGTAGAAAGGTACGGAGAACCATGTAGAAAGGTATGGAGAACCATGTATAGAAAGGTACGGAGAACCATGTAGAAAGATACGGAGAACCATGTATAGAAAGGTACGGAGGACCATGTGTGTATAGCCGTAGCAACTTTATAATTCCCCCATTATCCCCCATCTATCTATCTATTCTTCCTCTCCTACATTGCATTCAAAAACACATCGATACCGATTTGACAAAAAAAATGATGTTCATCTCAAACAATTTGTTGACCGAAAACTCTGCCAACTAACCATTAGGATTAATAGAGAAAAAAGAGGAACTAACCAGGTGCTCAATATATATATAAATAAATATATCTCCACACTGGCCTGAAAACAGTTGCATTTTAACGTATAAAATACTCACAATCACCAGTTTAAGAGGGGCCCGTGTTTCTGCGGCTGCAGCCTCAACGGCAACGCCGCCTTCATCGACCACCAGCGGGGCTGGGGCGCTGGTCCCAGAGGTGCCGGAGGTGTCTCCGTTATCTCCCCGGCTGTCGGCGTTGGGAGCGGCGACAGTCCCGGCGTCGTCGGCTGACTGGTCACCCGGAGCGTCGGTGCCCGCGGTGTCTGCGGCGTCTGCCGGAGCCGTGGCGGCAGCGGCGTCGTCAGCGGGGGCGTCCTCCGGGGCTGCGCTGGCGGCGGCATCTGGAGCATCCGTGGCATCTGCTACATTGATTGATTGATTGATTGATATATTGATTGAAATATTTATCAACAGTTTGCAGAATTACAGTACATTTCAAGCACAAACTCAATACAAAGACTGTTAACTGTGTGAGTGGACGACCCAATTAAGCATTACACTTGTTTACAAGAGGGTCCACCATGTTCAATTCATCAAAACATTTAGAGACGTACAAAATAGACACTTCTATAGTCAAAGAACAGAACAGGATTTCATCATAAAGGAGGTAAAAATGGAAAAAGGGGGGGGCGGTGGGGGGGGGGATTCAGATGTTACGGGGGCCAGTTTCAAATTGCAGCCGTCCGTAGGTGCCCTTTGAGAGCGGTTTTGAAGGAGTCAAGGGATTTGCATGTCTTAATGACTGTTGGTAGGGCGTTCCACATTTTGGTGGCATAGGAGCGAAAATAATTTAGTTCCTTGTTTGTGCCGAATCTGGGTTGTACATAGTTCGTTGCACTCCCTCTGGTGTTGTGGGTGTGGACTTCGTTAACATTAAGGAAGTATCTAGACAGGTACATGGGTATCTTGGTGGTGTATCGAATCTTGTGGACCAGACCCATTGCAAGATGCTGTACTCTGTCGTCAAATATGGTTTTAATATTGGCCAATATTGTTGATTCATATACTTTTTTCCAACACATCGTATCCAAAAAGTAAAGGTTGTCCCCCTATACTGATTTACGTTTTTGCGGTCAAGAAAATGACGGTGACGGGTTGAGGGCAGGCAAGCGTTTAAATTGCTTTTTCTTTAGCCATCCTGTGGCCAGCCAACTCCTATCCGCATGCGCAGCACTGCTCCCGCTAAAAGGTTGCATTGGGAAAACATGGCACAGCTGGCTGACTAAAAGGGGCGAAAATAATAGCTTGCTAGTATAACCTTATAGGCCTATATACTTGCATTGGTGTTCATGGTGTGTAGGCTAGCTTGTTGCTGCATTTGATTTAATTGTTGAATGGTTGAAAATAAAATGCTAGAATCACCCCGGTTTGGAGCCAGGCAAAGTATTAAAAGAAAAAACAAATGGGGTCACATGACACATACCTGGGTCAGCAACAGGTGCATCAGTAGCATCCTCGTCACACATCACCCCATCTGAGGAGAGAGAGAGAGAGAGAGAGAGAGGCATAGACGGTATCATTGCTGTATACATGGAGGCTTATAGATTCTGGCCTGTGTACTACATACTACATACACATGTTTATCAATGTCCATCATCATATACTGTACATGTTCACCTAAATGGTTGTATGACTCAGCAATCTTCTGTTACGTTATTCTGCTCCACTTATAACTGTGGTGTACTGCTACTATGAATGGGTTGGGTAAACCCATTCTTAACCACTTAAGCCCTATACTTTATATTGTAAGCTCTTGTAGGTCTCATTGCGGCACATTTCAGCTATTTTAGCCATTTTTGAAAATTGACAACATTTTAACCTTCAGGTTGCAAATGTTTAAGTAATGGCATGTTCAAATTAGGAATACCGGGTTGAAAGAGGTTAACCAATTAGTGCTGTTAATGCTGTTCATCTTTCAGAACCACCTTTCCACAAGGCCCACTTAAGCCACACTGTCTACATAAAGAGAATGCATTTTCTAGCACGTGGGTGCGGTGTTTTTGAATGAGTGTGGCTGAGGGATGGAGGATGGGTTGGAAGAAACAGACTGGCCTGCTAGCTGACCCAATGATGACTGTAGCTGCATGGGCCCCTGCCTCCAAACTAATTTGGCCTGTTTGCTCAGGAGCCGCAGCTAATTAACAGCTAGTATGGGCTAACCCTCTCTGTTCTCAGCTTACACAAATAAACGTGCGTGTCAGAAGTTCACAACCCCCTGACTCTAGTCTTCACGCATCCTCTGGGAGAGGTTCCGTTTTCTGGAATCAGACCTGGATCTGGATTAGGTGGTGTTTGGCATGAGGAAGGCCTTGCTGCTATAGTAAGGTGAACCGGTTAAAACCACTCCTCAGACTAATAACTTTATATTTATGTGAGGCCAATGAATTGCATGAATTACACAGTAAAATCCCCAGTGTTAACATAACTCAAGAATGTGAACAATTGGAACCAAAAGGACCTTTAAGTGTCCATTTGATTCCGTTTGTGATAAATTAACAGATGATTTTTACTGTGTATTAGAATTCAGCTTTCAGGAGCATGACTATTTTTTAAGTTAAATGTTAGAAAATGTATGCAGTTTCTGTTGTTACGTACAAGTTATTTGTTAGGATGGAGAAATCGTCTAGTAAGAAAGATGTTTGGAGAAGTAAAACCATTATCACCAAAGGTTAAGAAATACAGGCAAACGTTCCATCTGTGAGAGCTGTGCCTGATACATCAATGTCAATAACAGCCTCTCTCATTTTAATCTGCTACGGTTAATCCAGGCCAGTCAGGTTATAATACTTAGAAATATGAAATACATACATTGGAATGCAAATGTAGGTTCCCTAAACCAGTGGTCCTCAAAGTGGGTGGGGTCTAGCTAAATTAGAGTTATGCGGATCCATTCAGTTTTTTTGAGTGGTGCAACCACTCCTACAACCAGCAATGTCCGTGTACACCTATGTGTTCAGCTATGTATGTGTTCACCTATGTATGAGCACCAGTATGAGTACCAGTAGGGGCGCTGTTGTGCCATGCAGAAACAGAGAGAGAGAGACAGTGCTGACAGACTGTTGCCTGCTAATGAGAGAGAGAGAGAGAGAGAGAGGAGGGGGTGGGGGGGGGGGAGTTGCACCACTCGGTTCACACGGGTGTGATTCTTTTTCCAAACAGTGGTTTGGGGAAAAAAACGTTTTTTGTAATTTTGAGTCCCACCCTGCAGGCAGACACCAAATGTATCATTCAGGTGTCAGCTGAACAAGATTGGGAATTAATTGGATACCAAGAGTCCTTGAAATTAAAAAGTTTGAGAACCACTGCTCTAAACAAAACTTGTTATGTCATCGTTACGCTGATTAACAACCATCAAGTTGCCACCATGATAGCGTGTGTCCCAGTCTCAGTCTATTCTTCTCCCCCGCTGTGTATCTGTATCTCCACAGCCTTAGGCTGAACATTGTGCAGCGTTGGTCGTATATTTTAATTGGCATAGGTGGGCATAAATCTGTTTAACAGTTTTATTAAAGCCTTTCGTTGATTCCCTTTGGACCAGAACAACTACAGTAGGTTTATTGATGTAGAGATTCAGAATAAGTATGCTGTGTAAGCCCACGCACACCCCTGGAAGTCTCTGGCATCTGTATGTTTTCAACTTGTATTTGAAGATTTCATTCACAACAAGAAAAGGCTTATTGGAAAATGCACATTTATTTTGTATTTAAACCTTTTAGCCTCAGTCTCTTGGGAGAGCATTAATATATATCATTTGCTCTAAAGTGCTCGCATGTCTTGTACAGGGATGCACAAACAACCAATGCACACTGCACGCACGCACGCATGCACACACACACACACACACACACGCACGCACACTTGTGTGCAGAGGTCATCCTGCTTGCTTGGCTTTATCTCCTATCTAAACTCTAGAATCTCTAGGCTACTATGACAGCAGTTTATACGCAATAAATAACACTAGTATAGACACATACAGCTTAGAGAAATCTCCCTCAGCCTCCAGCCAAGCCCCTCCTCAGCACTGAAACGAGGCCTAAAAGACTTCTAGTCTCAACACAAACACGTGGGAATAACATACATAACACTCCTTACAACATATAAACACAACTGTGGCCTCTCCCCAGAGGGTGTTTGGATGAGCTTTAGAGAGCATGAAGCCAGGGTTTCCTGACAAAGGGACTTTTGACCTCAAGTAAAGCCCCGCTCTTCACCTCACTATACTCAGATCTACATCAACGTCCTCCCTATAGCCAGGCTGTCGCTCACACACACCATGGGTGTTCCATCTTTGACACGAGGTGGTCGGTGAGGGCTCGTCTTGGCAGCTGTGTAGGGCACTAAATCATGAGTTAACCCATTTTGACATGGGAACGATTCTGCAAATGTCTTCTAAATCCTGATTGTTTTCTTGAAAAAGCAGTTTTTCTATGTCAGTCGTTCTCAAACACTTTCATGTCACTTTTCACGATTCTTCAAAAATAGCAGACCTACAAGCAGATCTACAAGCTCGTAGCGCGCCACTCTGTGGCGCCCTACGAGCTTGTAGATCTGCTATTTTTCAATAGCTAAAGCATTACATAATGCAACTGTGAACACCAAAAGGGGTTCCCGGCTTCCCGCCCAAAATGAGTTAAAGAGAGGATTCTAAAGCTCTGGGATGGTGAGTGACACTTCAGACGCTGCCTGTGGTCAGCAACGATTACATGGTGAGGAAGACCCAAGAGAAATACACATTTAACCACTTAAATCCTATAGTCGTACAACGAATAGCAAAAATATAACCAATCCACTACTAGCTCACTCTCCTTCTGAGCGCAATTGTATCGCTTTTGGTATTTTTTGAAACTTTTGAAATGTAAAGGTCCTCACTAATGCCCATTATTAAATGTTACATTTTTTTCCTACTCTGTGTCTCATAGGAGGGCTGTGGACAGTTTAGAAACCTGCCTACCAGTGACATCATCGCCAGGCTTTTTTCTTCTTTTTTTCTCCACTTCTTTTTCCTTATTTTTTTTTATAAACACGAGAACAATGGCTGCATGATAACTTTCCAGGAACAGAAAGCTTGCTGTTTCTAGAGTCCTCATCTATGATGTCTATGGTATAGCCTGCAGGTTTCTGTCCACAGCCCTCCTCCGAGACTCAGGCGGAGTAGACAAAAATGGTACCATATTATAATGAGCATTAGTGAGGAGGACCAATTATACAAAGAAAGTTTGAAAATGGGTGAAGTCGTCCAACCCATTCTGGGCGGGAACCCCTTTTGGTGTTAACATTATGCTATGCTTTAGCTATTGAAAAATAGCAGATCTACAAGCTCATAGCGCGCCACCGAGTGGCGCGCTATGAGCTTGTAGATAGCACGTAGATAGCTATTGAAAAATAGCAGATCTATACAAGCTCATAGCGCGCCACCGAGTGGCGCGCTACGAGCTTGTAGGTCTGCTATTTTTGAAAAGTCGAACAACGACTGACATAGAAACATGGCTTTTTCAGAAAACTGTCAGGATGTAGAAGACATTTTTAGAATCTGATCTCAGGTCAGAATGTTTGTTTATAATGCCATGCCAGGTGTGTCAGGTTGACAGTGGATAACAGGCAAGCCACGAATTACATTTGATGAATGATCTTATCCTTAATAGTGCATGAATTCTTTTACATCAAACTCCATGGTATATATTGAATTTTGAGCTTTACAGGACCCATCAGATATACAGGACAGGCTATAGTTGTTGTTGATATTGATGTTTGATGTTTGCTGAAATGTACTAGATATTAGCCTACAACTGCAAAGTTCAAGGTATGTAGATGGGTCATACATACATCCATACATCATATTTTTACGAGTGGTATTTTCACTTGGATAAGGTTAACCAGCTTCCAGCGTTCTACAGGCTGCTATACTGTAAACATATCATATGTCTCCACGGACCCATAAATAAGGTACTATAATCTCCTTGGAAGCATGTCAAGAATTTCACAACTCCGCTGCAGTGGATTTTATTATATGAGGAGGGTGACGGAAGGTCATGAGAAATCAAATCAATTTGCTTTTTGTATCATCCCGCACTCTACGAATCAACGCATTTATGGCCATAAGCACAGTAAGCAGACAAGCTATAAGCTGACCTGGCATTCACACAAACTAGTGTTATATGCCCCAAATTTATGCTCGCCAAGCTCACGATAATATGTGTCACATCCGCGGCGCATTGTAGATCAGCTATTTTCTGTGCGTGACATCTGTTGTATGACAAGTACAGTATACAGTATATATACAGTATATCAGGCATTAGCATTAGCATAGAGACCCGCACACGTCACATTCAAGGCTGACTGGTGGGGGAGGGTTTGGCTGCTTGGCAGCACCTGTGATCTGGAGTATATATAGGGAAGACACACAGTTTATTTATTCATGAGCTCATTCACAGGTACTGTATATCCATATATCCATTCAGTGCGCCCATCTTTTGTGTGTGTTGTTAAATCTACAATACATCGTCACAGAGTATACTAGTATTCCATGGCAGATCTTATTATCATGAAAACTTGATCACTTCATCACGACACGTTGCCTCGTCTTCAAAGTGGACTTTTTTTTAAAATTGCCGTTACAACCACAGTGCCTGGTGTCGAGGTTCACCACGCAGAGCTGCCAGACTTCCTCCTCATCAACCCACAAACACCCTTTACGTGTTAGGCCAGTTTGAGAAACACGCATAGGAGTCGCATAACTACACTCGTGCTTTGTACTTCTTTCAAGCGACGGTCACAAGTATAAGATTGGTCTTTGTTTTGTTTTTGATCAGTTCCCATAGCAAACATAGTTTCCATGGCAGATGTTTTTGGGCCCTGCAGAGACTGGCTGTGCGCCAGGCCATCGATATCATTAGGCAGCAGAAGAGGAAGGATTGGGAGCAGGAGAGAGACAGAGATGTGATAAGACGGACGGGGGAGAATCATCGGTTTAGGTGTTGATGTTGATATGAAAGCCAGACCCTATACATTTGGTTCTGTTTCCCACCAGACGGCTCGACCGTCTTTGACAAAAGACACACACGCAAATGACATGTTTAGCCTGCATGGCCCTGCATGCACAGCCTACACTACACGCACACACAAACAAACACCTGACTGACTCTGGGGTGATGCTTGTGTTTTTTTTCAGAGCCAGACTGACAATGTCAATCTAAAAATGCATGATACTGTGTCAACTATAATGGCAAGTATGAAATAAGAAAGAAATACTGCTTCATGTTGTATTTAATGGCAACATAGGCAACTTTACCATCTAACTATCTAGCTCTGACTTGACCACCGTTGACTTTTGTGATTTGGCATAATTGGAGCTTAATTCAACCTCATCTGTCTCCTGAGATGGAGTGCTACTTGATTGGTAGAGACCTCTGCAACATGCAAACAACAAGGAAAGGTGTATTTATTCTCGCCACAAATCTATTTTCATAGAATTGTAAGCAATTGGGCCATCATTGAGTTTATTTTGAATGAGAGCTATCTTCTCCCACTCACTATAGTTCTATAGTTGCTGCCTCCAAGGACAATATTATGCTTTGTTGTACACATACAACCTGAAATAACTGATTTTGAAACATAGTTATTAGAGTGCAAAACGGGCGTAATGGATTCATTGTATTTGTAAATGTTCCATCGCCTGTGCTTCTCCCACTCTCTCACTGCCCTCAGTAGTCAGGGATCCAGGGAAATGCAGTGAAAACAAACATTGTCGCACGGTACCAGATAAAAGGAGGGGGTATATAGAGCATGAGCATGGGGTGTCAGTCTTTTACAAATGGCCCATCATCTGAAATGGCCTGTACTAGTGCATATTCATTCTCCAGGGAGAGTATAGGGAGGAGGCCAGCTAGGGAAAGGGAGGGATGGGACAGCTGCTAGAAATCTCCACTGGGACCTTCCTCCACGCACTGTATACTGTGCATACAGTACAGTTACGCTGCACTTCCAGAAGGCATGAGGGACAGTGGCACTAAAGCCCAGAGTGTCCTCCACCCAGACAGCAGGGACGACACCTTGGCTGTCATCACCACACCACACCCTCCTCCACTCGTTCCACGTCCCCCTCCTCCTTCCCACTTCCAGATGGCTATAAGGCAGGATGACTCCTTCTGCCTGCATGCTGCCCCTCCCTTCCCTGTTACGATAGCAGTGTCCCCTCGGCTAAAGGCGGCCGCAGTCTGGAATTCCACCAGTCCCCTAGAGGGCCTAGACTAGAGACCCTCCAGGGGAATACCAAGACTGAGAGGAATGAATGAGTGTTCCGACTATACGTCTAGGGTAGGACAAGGGGATGGGGGGGTGGGGGGGGGTGTAGGCAAGCATGCCAACCCTTCCATCCATCTGCTAAACATCCATCAGGTGCAAAAGGTGATAGGGTGGTCATCAGGGGACAGTAAGTTACCACATACGTGTTTTACGCAGACAGACAGACAGACAGGCAGATAAGTGGGCAGACAGACCAGGCACTGTGTTGCAAAAGTCCCAGTATAACCCTGGAGACCCAAACACAGGCCAATTTCCTCCCATGGCGAGACAGCCACTCCAAACACTAAAAACCACAACGTGGAAAATAAATCTCTGCGACTACAGTATATACCAACCAGAGTCCCCCACTCCCCCCCCAGTTCCTCCATGCTGGACGAACGTGAGAACTATTTGGACAGGCCGGTGGCAAACGTTGACTTTTCTGCCCCTGCCCCACGCCCCTGGTGTTTTTAAACAAAACACAAGGAATGGAGCTTGAAAAATATGTGAAAGGGAATTAACAGCAGCCCTGGAATGTTATCTATGCACAATTTTGCACATCCTAGGACAGGATGTAGCTGTCACACCACGCGGCATGCATTGACCTCTCCGAGCTCCAGAGGTGAACACGCTGGCGGCTACAGATAATACCCACCAGCCCTGCTGTATGGATCCAATGCTATACTGCCATGTGCCATAGATAGAGACACACAGTAGTGGTTATCACGGGACCTTAAAGGGACACTTTAGATATTTTTGATTTCAGCATTGAGCCCAGTGTCTCTGATGTCATGGACACTGGGCTCACTTCCTTCCTGGAATACAATTCCCATAATGCTTTGGTGCGTTGCTCTTGCTTGTGGATAGGGGGAGGGCTGTCTTACTGAGACAACATGTAGTCCAGGAAGGAAGTGAGCCCAGTGTCCATGACATCAGAGACACTGGGCTCACTGGTAAAATCTAAAATATCTAAAGCCACATATTACACACATAAAGACTCCCAGGAAAGTGTTCAAAATCTTCTAAACGTCATTAACATATATTCTTTTGCAAAAAGGGAGAAGTGTCCCTTTAACACAGCAATTTTCCTCTGTAGCACAACATCCTGATTTTGAATTGTATTTAAGATTATTGTACAATGTTCCCTCCGCCTCGGATAGAGGGCAGTAAATACTGTAATAAAATCTGTGGAAAAGCGGATACAAAACATTTAGATGCTTTTGAACAGAATTAGGCCTATAGGCTATGATTCTGATGGAAGCTATAGACTAGCTAGACATAGCAGAGTTTCTACCCAGCCCCTGCTTTTGCTAATCAAAGCAACGTCGACCAGTGTCTGAAATATAAAACCTTTGTTTCCGGAAAAACAGCCTATCCATCTTTTTTCTAGCAAAAAGATAAGTTGGAAACGCCAGATGCTCAGAGGGAGGCTAATACAGCACACTGCTTCGCCTCTCCCTGTCAGAACCGGTGCTGTGCTGTAGCAGATGTCCGTGGATCGGTTCCAACTGCCTCTTGACGTGAGCCTGCGGAGTTGGGGAGAGGCTGTAAAAGGATATCTAAACGTATAGCCCTCCAACTATCTGGCATGGTATAATGATTTAGATTATGGAGCCACTGCAGCGCAGTAGGGAGAGGCAGCATGAGGAATGATAGGTCTGCTTGACCTGGTTCAACTCTACAAATCCCCCCCCCCCCATCCCCCCCACCCCCACACACACACTCTTACAAGAGAAATACCCATGCAGAAATCAAGGCCTCCTCACAATGCTCAGCATATGCTCAGAAATGCATTGTTTTGTGAATGTGAATTTGCGCGCCAAGAGCCCAAAACAGGATGCAATCTGGTGTTTTCAATTAGGTTGGATAAAGAGCAGGCTCAGCGACGTGCCTTTTTACTTTACTGAACATTAATTACCCAGAGCAATTATCCTGGCAGTCAAAGGGCCTCAGCCAAGGCTCATTAACTGATTTTTATTCCGCAGGGTAAACAGTATATACCACTATAAAGACAGCGTATAGCCATCTCTAACGTATACGTACGTACACAACGATATACACATCCTTTGCAATATATTGGGGGCTCACTATAGTGACTTCACCATGGACTGATTAATCAAAGTGACTAGGAGAACTTTGAGTTACTACAGAGGTCTCAGTTCCACGACAAAAGCGGTGGGATGACTAAACAAGCTGTCTCCTTCCAAGATAACATTTTTGAGTGGTGCAACCACTCCAAGGAACAGCAATGTCTGTGTTAACCTATGTGACTATGTATGTGTATGTATGTATGTGTGACTATGAGCACCAGTAGGGGCAAAAGTGGCGCTGTTGTGCCAGAAACAGAGAGAGAGAGATAGTGCTGCACTGTTGCCTACTAATGAGAGAGAGAGAGAGAGAGAGAGAGAGAGAGAGAGAGAGAGAGAGAGAGAGAAAAGGGTAGAGGGGAGTTGCACCACTCAGTTCACACGGGTGTGATTTTTAATTAATTTTTAATTTTAGAGTTGCTCATTAGTTTATAACATCAGTTAACTTCAAACTCACATCTAGCTTCTCGCTGCCCTGCCAAGATTGCCGGGTTGAAATGGTGGAGAAATTGGAGGAGAGCTCGGCTCCTTCTCCCCCTTGCTGTTAAAACTCAACAGCTGTAAAATTGCAGCGGGGTGCCAGGGGGAACAAGGAACAATAAGCTCACCAGAACAGCAGTAATTGGAAGAGGAAGATTTGAATGCTAGCACAGCCGTCTGCTATTCATTAGGATTGTTTCACTAGGTAAACATTGTTGCTAGACAATCTATTTCTCCTTGTCAACCCATTCTTTTCCCTGGATGCTCATTTGGGCTATGGTGTGACCCCAGGTTCTGTTTTCTCATCACTAATGAGCATTGTTGGGAGAAGAGCGTGGATATGCTCCAAATAAAGACTTTCTTAAGGAATTACTTAAGGATGTTGTGCCGAGTGTGTCGATGGAGCCCAGAGGATGAGGTAATGCAATGGACATATAAGGACAGGGAAGTGTTTGTTTGTCATAAAAGGTTCCTTTCTGACCATGCTCAAACAAGGTCTGGCCTGGCTTAATTTCAAATCATCTCTCTCATCTTGGAGCAATGGGACAATCCTTAAAGAATAAAGCCACAGAGGTCGCTCTACAAGCATTTAAGGTGCTTCAGCTATGACGTGACCCAAGAGGAGTTACACACACACACCCTGACTTGACATAAGAACACCACTGTCTGCCAATGGTTTACGTAAACGGCCCACGCCCTCCGACAAATGACGTTAATCGAACTTTGCCATCACGACGTGGGACTGAAGGAACGCTGGTCAATAGCTATGAGCACCGTGAGAAAGAGAGTGGCGGGTATACTCTGCCCATGTTGAAATTGGCAGGGGCAGCCATTGCCTGGAAAAGAGAGAATGTTGCAAATGTTGACTGCAGTTAACATGCTGTGTTTATCACGGCTTTGCTCTATGCCAGTGACATGCGTCATTCTGAGAACCCGTCCATTGTTGCTATGTTTTTGTTGTAACTATAATCCTCAGACTGTCTCTAAAAGAATTGAGAAGCCTGAGAATTAACGCGTCTCCACTTTCTGTGGCTCTTTCTGGTGTTTAGATTTATTTTAACTATAGATTCATGATTTGAACTAGATTCATGACTCCATGCTGACATGACTTTGTGTACATATTGCCAAGCACTTGCAGCACATGCACACGCTCACATGCTTGCACATTTAGACGCGCACGCCCGCACACTTCTTCAGAGCCTCTCAACTATGAAAATGCACATAACCTCTAGGAGAAATATCCTAATAGCATTTGTGATTGCAAGTTGTAGTATGCATTAGGACCACATTGGAAAGTGGAAACAAGTGTTTTATTGTGCTTTTTGGGTTTAAGTACTATTATGTTTGCTCGTAATTCTTTAGCAACAAAAACAATCCCGTTTCACACCATCTCTAGAGCAGATTCAAAATGTGGGTTTTCCCCCAAACTTTGGGTGAGATATAATTTATTCCAAGAAGCGTTGGATGACATCAGCCAACAGTGCAGAGAGTGCAGACCATGCCCATTTTAGAGCTACATATTTGTGAATCTGCATAACTGCTGAGTGAAAGCCAGGGGAATTATAGGAACATTAACTAAATCTGCTTACAGAGAGACCAAGTATTTGACTGGCTGACTTCGATACGATAAGAATGTTAACTCGGCTAAATGCATTCAAATGCATTCAGTGAGAATCCCATCTGTCTCTTGACATACACTGATCTCTCTCTCTCTCTCTCTCTCTCTCTCTGTCTGTCCCCCCAACAACAGTCTCTCTCTACTCCAACTTTATCACCACATTATTTGTCACATCACAATGTATAATAGTTACATTAGTTGCAGTTACATAATAATACTTAGCCTCACTCTTGCTTACTGTGACCAAAAGCAGTTTGTTTTGGCCTCTCACTAAACTATCTGTGAGCATCAGTGAGATGCATGACTTGAGTCATCAAGGACAGTAATCATTGTGATTCTATACGCTTCAGTCTAATACTGAGTGGCTGCAAATATTATTTACAGTACATAGCATTCCTTGCATGCAATCTGATCCCGACCTGTCCTTTTCTTTCCTTGTATATGTTTGCTATTATTGATGATGCTATTGTTTACTTCATTTAATTTACCTGTGCACAAGTCTTAACATAAAGAACTCCTCAAACCTTGAACCTCAATGTGTGTGTTCAGATGAACGATAAGACTGAAGTTTCTCTAGACTGTCTCTCAGTCTAGACTGTCTCTCTAGAC
>NC_137866.1:22928763-23053763 GCF_963924005.1 Protomyctophum bolini
AGAAGGCCAATGAGCGCCAACTCAGGCCCGTTTCACTGAGTATACTCTAGACTAGAGGGTCGAAGTGGTTAAACAAAGCTTTAGCTAACCCGGGATAGCTGTTATTCTTCTGCATGGTCAGTGTTTGCATAGAGAGTGACCGTCTCCTCAGTCTCTTTACTTTGAAGATGCACCTGGCAAACAGGAAGGAAGGACTCCCCATGCCTTCTTATGCTGTGCAAATATCCCAAAAAAAGACAAAGGAAATAGCCTCATGCACAGTACTTGTCCTCGCCTTTTATATGTCCTGGGGTGGATGAGTAATAGCCTACCATAGACTGAGTCACCCTTCTATGCTGTGCAACACACAATACTGTACATGCATGGATTTTTGGATAAGGTTCTGTGGCACACATGCCTTATTTTGCTCAGAATTGATGCAGGTATATACCGCAGGCAACAGGTTTTTCAGAAACACACCATTCCTATACAGAAACAAATGCAAATTTCCCATTCACTTTCGCAATGACATATGCTGTTTCAGAGAACCATGATGGTGGACCACATCTGGAAGCACTGCAGTCCCATTGGCCCATTTTCGGGGGGGGGGGGGGATTGCCTGGAGAATTGCTTGTCAAACATTGTGACCAGATGGGGCTGAACGGAGCCAAGACCAGCCTGCAGTGTCTGCGAGGCACTCCTTCTGATGTTTCCCCAGCAGCGTGATCCCACTGTTGCAGAATGGAGGCATGTAAGAGTCAAATAGTCATTTTAAATGCCCTATTTTGTTTGTTTCGTCGGCCGTATAGGTGCAAAATGTATCTTAACCCATTCTGACCTGAGATCAGATTCTAAAGATGTCTTCTACATCCTGACAGTTTTCTGAAAAAGCTGTTTCTATGTCAGTCGTTCTTCGATTTTTTCCAAAATAGCAGACCTACAAGCTCGTAGCACGCCACTCGGTGGCGCGCTATGAGCTTGTAGATCTGCTATTTTTGAATAGCTAAAGCATAACATAATGCTAACACCAAAAGGGGTTCCCGCCCAAAATGTATCTTAATTGCGCGAACCACATGGCAGAACACAGATATTAAAACTAAAGTCAAGTATTACTGGCACAATGATATAAAAAACATTTCTAGTGACAATCAGACCTTTCGAGTGACGAGTATCACTGACTCGAGAAACCACTTAACCAATTTAGACCAGCCAAGTCTATACCCGTACGTTGTTATAGCCTACCTTTCAATCTGGGAAAGAATCTGTGTCATTTTTCTTTTTTATATATACAAAATGAACGTTAGGATTTAAAAGGCGTTTAAAAAAAAAAATCTGCCTCAGGTCTAAATTGGTTAAAATGCAGTGGGACATGGTTTCATCTTAAACGGCATGATATATACTGATATATGACAGAGAGAGAGACAGACAATCGTCTGTGATGCCATTTGACTAGACTGTGGAATGGGCTCAGAGCAAGTTAGCCCAGCTATGAGTCGATGCAAAATGTTTCCACAGAATAGAGCCAGCGTGCCAGCATTCATTCAGACGGATACACACCAAACAAACAGAAATGTGAGATGAGACGGATACACGACCATTACAGCTTTCAGATGAGATGGATTAGATCATGACCACACTTTCTTGGCACAACCTCCTGCTCTCTCTGCAGCGTATATATGAGTATGATTTAGTATGATTTCCACTTTCAAAACAGGAACGTAAGTCTGTTTACAGAGAGAATCATGGTTAGACCAGAGTTTCCCAACTTCGGGTCGCTCTGGGGTGGGGAGTGGGGGGGTTGTAGGTAGATAGTCCAAGATGTCAGACAAATCATAACTTGATATAGGATAAGATACCGGTAAGATATCACTCAATGTCACGTATACATCAATGTACATACATCATCTATTATCCTGTGACTTTAACAAAGCTAACATGACATGTCATATAACTGTGGAGTACAGTAGTCTAGCCTATATTAACATTGTAATAACATTGGTAAAAAATTATAATACCACTTTACACTCAAATGTATTTAAAAAAACCCTGAACATAACAGATCTACAACAGATCTACAAGCTCACAAAGCATCGCAATGTGATGCGTGGTGAACAGACCGTAGGTCACATATTTACTATGAAAACCTGTATCTCCCGTCCTTCAGTTAGTTAGTTAGTTAGTCACCCATGCCTCCATATATGGTCACGCCACGTGACATCACGCCTCCATAATAAATATGGTCACGCCTCGTGACGTCGCACCTCGTGACACGTCACACCGTCTCCATACATGAAGATCACAACACTGACCTCATCTAACCCTGGATAACCATACATGGAGAAGACTGGATCATCACCTATAGATCTGCATATATGGCAACTCTACATCTGACCTCAAACCTCAAACCCATAGATCTCCATATATGGAGGTGACGTGTTCTGTCATTCCATATGTTGATCTTCCCCACCCGTCCTTCTTGTTCATATGTTGATCTGACCCCCCCCCCCCCATGCCAAAGTGCCAGCGCCCGGGCCACAGCAGTCTGCCGTCACACAGGCGTATGCATTCACGCGCTGTGGTTATACTCATCATACGTGCTGTGTCTTCACTGCAGGGTTCCAACAAGGACCGGGGACGGCCACACAGAGGCACTGTATAGGCCTGAACCCCTCGGGAGCCATGTTGGTGTTGTGGGAAGAGGACAGTCACGGCTGTCTGTCTGTCACACTGCTGCTGCCAGCTGGCTGGACCAGGTTATGACTGACACATGAGTGCAGGCGGCTAGCAAGCATAAAGGTATACACACACATACCGTGTCTGTGTGTCTGTGTGTGTGTGTGTGTGTGTGTGTGTGTGTGTGTGTGTGTGTGTGTGTGTGTTGCAAACATTGCTCAAATGAATGAAATGGCGAGAGGACCTTGTAGATTTCCCACACTGCTGAATGATACCCAGCAACACTGATACTCATGGCATGTGTGGCCTTGTTTCACCCCCTCCAGTCACAAGACCTAGACCACATAGTGGAAAAACTGAAAGGAACTATAAATGAATGAATTTATATAGTGTACTCAGAACACTGCTGTTCTAGTGCTTTGTTTATTCCTCTTTGAGTCGAATGGAAAGTGACGTTCAACGTGGCCCTGCGGTAAGGGAAGGACATAATGAGAACTTGATGATATTATACAATCAGAGAGGAGCCCGCAAGGCCATAGCTGGTCACCTGGGACAGACTAATCATGATGTGGCTGTGCCGCAATCACAAACAAACACATTTTTAACCACTTATGCCCTATTAAAAATAACAACAAAATAGTGTGTGTGTGTGTGTGTGTGTGTGTGTGTGTGTGTGTGTGTGTGTGTGTGTGTGGGGGGGGTATCCTAGAAAGTCTGCATCTCAGTTAGCACTCCAACTCTCTCTCCACCCAAGGTCATCAGTGATGATTTGACAAAGCTGGTGAAGGAAACAATATGGGAAAACCGTCCTCTCTTCTGCCTCCCCTTTTGATAACAGCTAGCTCTATTGACCATATTATTATTCACATGGTCAATCCCACCGTCCTGTTAACCTCCCAGTCTCACCCCCTTGGTCAAACCTCTGTCCAGTTTCCTGCCATTCTTCTGTCTTGCGCCATGTGTCCTAAACATAGGTCCTGACTATCTACCCTGCCCCGAGGTAGAATCCTGCTCCTGACAGCTAGAGCCACGCTGCACAGGAAGCAGAGGTGTTCACGACTGAAACTTGCAGAAATTACCCAGCCACTGTCCCCTGAACCCCAGGCCTAGACGAACAGAAATACATTACATATGCAGTAACCTTTTGTTGATGGGTTTCCTGACGCTGTGCGGTACAGTAACACGGCTGTCTACACACCGACCGTGTGAAACTGCAGGCCAGGCCAATTCTGGCGTGCCTGTCCTGAAAGCCCTAAGGCACTCCAGAATCCAGCCTATCTGACGCAAATAGCTAGCTCGCCTGCCAAGCTGGACAGAATGCCAGTACAAAATGTAGAGTTCATCCAGTAAACCTCAGTGCTGGTGTATAGCTCAACTGTGAGAGCACAGCAGCAGCGTTTCAGAGGCAGTTGTAAGACTACAGGCTGTGTTGCCGGATGGTGACTGGTGAGATTCCCAGTCATTCTCTAGCAAACTCTCTCTGGCTCTAATGGTGTGGAAAAAGAGTGCATAAACAAAACCCTCTACCGTACGGTACCACCACTGGCCAAGTGCCAAAGCCACTGACGGACGGTGCATTGACAGCTATCAGGATCAGGATGTGATATCACGGTGACGTTATCTTGACAGGGTGACAGGTCCTCCCAGGGGGAAATGGACATGCAGACGGCCCATAGGGGACAGAAGTAAACAGGAAAGACGTATAACAGAGCCCTCGGCTCCTCTCATTGTTACGTCACCGTGTTCTGGGAAGCCAAAAGGACACATTCTTTTCAACACATTTCTTTCCGATTCCCTTTTCTTTTTGGACCAGGGATTTTCACAATCGGGGACTCTGATTGTGAACAAGGGACCAACCCCCTGACTTAAAATCAACCTGGGGGGACCACTGTTGTGTAATGCATCCCACTGTTTCTCAAACAACGGTCCATAGACTACTAATCATTTCCTAATAATAATGACTCAACCAGACAATCCCCTTCTTGATTCTAACTCCCTTTTCCTGATGAATTTCTTGACCTCCAACTTGTCAGTAAATTACTACATGGACTGTCGTCATAGGTCACACAGGTCAGTCGTCACTTCACGGTTTCTCAACTAGTGAAAAGAAAGTTTTTAAAATCAACAAATCCTACATTACTAAATGCATGGTCAGGGACCACATGCGATACCTTCGCGGACCAGCAGTGGGTCCACACGGACCACCTGTTGAAATGAAAACCCCTGTTTTAGACAGTGCTGTGTATTCGAGAGACGTTAGAGAGGTGAAAACACAGATCTCCAGCTGTAATTGAACCGAGGAACATTGCGGTCGCAGCTGACGTACTATCCGGTTACCTGGTGGTGTGCGCCCTATATAGGCTATGTTTTGTTTTTTACTTGAAATGCTGAAGGTTCTTCCTCAGTCTATACAACAGAATAATAATTATCTAATACGAGCCATGGACAACATTGCAAGCAGTCACGGGAGGAGGGTGAGCACTTCTTTCTCCCAATTTGTATTTGCGCTCGACATGCGTGACACGCCTGTTTTACTGATTCTGAGCCTCTGAGGTCTGTGTTATTGTACGTTCCAAAACACGGAGCGAGCGTTGCCAAGTTCCTCCCTTTTTCTCTCTCTCCTCCCTCCCACCTTTTTCAGCTCTCCTTCATTCCCTCCATCTGCCTGATCCCTCACAGATGTTCCTCTTTAACATCCATCCCCTCTGGAGGGAGAGCCTACTCCTATTGTTCACAAAATCAGCCCTGCCGACTCCACCGACCCAGCCCAAAACACAGGCATGCACATATGCAGCAACTTGCAATATGAACAGATTCATGTGCACGCACGCACTCACGCAACGCACACAACGCAACGCAACGCACGCATAGTATATGTAATTCTAATGACTCAAATGATCAACCACATAACGACCGGCGTATATAATGTCAGCACTATTGAAGATTAAGAGTTAATAACTGCAACACTGCTTGGAAAGTCTCAACTCAGAGTGAGAAGAAAGCAGTGGTCATAAAACTCAACGCCCTCTCAATGGGGTTCAAACTGCCACAGGCAAAAAAATGTAGCCATTGCTTGATTGTGTTACTGTTGTTTGCTGTTCTGTTAGACCCCCCCCCCCACCCCCATCCTTCTTTCTTTTCTTTCTCCGTTCCACACACAGTTTTTTTTCCTCCTCTGTACTTCGTCTCTTCAAGTCCTTCTCTGGGAGCAGTGAAAAAGGGCATTTTCTACAGGCCTGTAACTAGCTCTAATTGGCTCTGATTGGACAGGCTCGGACCCCGACATCTTGAAGTGATTTATGTTCAAGGCCTATAGTGGGCTGTGAAGGTTGGGGGCACTTTCACTTTCTCAATGAAAACCTGGGGCCGAAAGGTCGAAGCTTTCCCGTTTTGGAATTTGCATGAGTTTACCAATTATGGGTTGTAGACGTGCACGTAGATTCCTCATAGCGGTGACGCTTTCCATTGGAAAATTAATTTAGTACGTTTCAAGGTCATCCGTGTAAAAGCAGTGGTTCTCAAACCGTTTTCCTGTCAAGGCTCAAATTGATATTTGGTCACGGACCACCCCATCACAAAATGTTTTGTGCCAGGGACCTCCAGAAGAGAAGATGTGTGTGGAAAAATTCTTAATACTTTATAAAGTTAAAAGTTAAAACATTTTGCAGGTTGTATAAAAGCTTGTATATCTGCTATTTTTTGAATAGCCAACAAATAAGATATGGACAAAATGGTTAAAATGATTGTGGTGCCATATTATAATGTTTTGCTGGCGACCCGCTGGAACCACCCATGGACCCCTGGTGGTCCCCGTACCCCAGTTTGAGAACTAAAGAACGGCCAATTACAATTTACAATTTAGGCATTTAGCAGACGCTCTTAATCCAGAGCGACTTGCATTAAGCAGTAAAAAGCATGGCATACATCACATATATGAAAGTAGTTATCATGAAACATGCGTAAGCTATAAGAACGTAACAGTGGAGTATCTATGCAAACTATACATACTATACTATATTATATATTATACATGTGTACTATAAAGTGCTAATTACAGTGCTAATTCCACTTCCAATATTTAGAAAGAATGAACAAAGCACTCTCAGCCTCACACTGTCGCATACCAAAGTGAATTAATGTTCAGTTACAGAAAATGAAAAAAGATTCTCCAACCCAGAGAAGCATATAAATTAAACTAAGACAAAGGAAGAGAAGGAGTATATAGAAGATCTATGATAATAATATAAAAGCATGGACGCACGTATCAATCTCATGATGATGTTATGAGTAATAACATCACATGGTAGTGATTATGATCCACCTCACCTCAAAAACATAAAAGTAATGCCCCACTATCTCAATATCCATTTCCTTAAACTAACATGAAGTTCCATGACTGCCCCATTATCCTTCTTAACAAAGATAAGGACCACCTAAGTTTTGTGTTGATATCAGATGGGGGGATATTATATTACCGCTGATATTATCGGCATCCTACAAGAATAAGCTGTAAAGTGTTTTGGGGTTGTGGGCGTGGCAGAGTCTGGCCAGAATCGGCCCATTGGGATTTATTCATTAGTCAAGAGGGCGTCCACCTGGCTCTCATTATATCTGCTCAATTCATCTCTGGAGTACTTTCACGTAACTCAAACGTTTAATACAGCTTCATAATAACAAATGCAGAACTTAATGGTGTTAACCAGTTGGATGTATTTATATATTTATTCATTTTTTTCTTTCTTTCTTTCTTTCTTTCTTTCTTTCTTTCTTTCTTTCTTTCTTTCTTTCTTTCTTTCTTTCTTGCTGAGCTAATATCACTGTTAGCAGGACCTATACATTTATAGAAATGTTAAAAAAGCTATTTCACAGAAAGAACTGTGGCACAATTTATATTTGTAGTGTCGGCCTATATTTCACTATGTGGTGTTTTAAGTATCAAACGTGTTTTTCCTTAACAGAGGGACAACTCTCAAGAACCTAAGATATATAGACATATGCCCTTATTTATCAACGCGGTGTACACACTTGGTGTACACCGTGTTGATAATTAAGGGCCATAGAATCCACATTGAACAACAAGTGGAAGCTCTCAGTAGTGATGGTTCATATAGTTTTGAGGCAGGGCTCATTCCTCCACACAGGCCATAAGATGGCACTATGAGACCAGGGTTGCAGAATCATCATTACTTTAAGGGGAGAGAGATTGGGAGCTGACTCAACTCTGCGCTCTTGTGGCAATAACAAGGATAATATAACATGGATTGCCCTCTAATCATTGAGAACAAGTAATATTATGACTTATTATGTTAAAGAACTTTTCATTTAATTAATGACAAAATTAAGGTTATGGTATAGGCTACTATTATGGTACTAAGAAATGGGGGGATAAGCAAATGATTAAAGGAGGAAAGTGTGTGTGTGTGTGTGTGTGTGTGTGTGTGTGTGTGTGTGCACACGCACGCACGCACGCACGCACGCACGCACGCACGCACGCACGCACGCAATATTTATATAGGCCTATAATGAAAATGAAATGTTTCTATTGAAGGCTAAAATGGTGAGAGCATTAATGGTTTTAAAACGTGTGTGTGTGTGTGTGTGTGTGTGTGTGTGTGTGTGTGTGTGTGTGTGTGTGTGTGTGTGTGTGTGTGTGTGTGTGTGTGTGTGTGTGTGTGTGCAGGATGGAGTAACACCTCAGCTCCAGTCAGTCTATATATGAAGGGTTGCTCTGGGCTCATGCAGGGAGAATCGCTCAGGTTCCTCTATACATCAAATATTAATTTCACAGAAACTCCTATAAGCGTTAAATAATTCTCAAAGAAGTGTGCCGAAAGCAAGCCTCCTTGCTATCCCAGGCACGTTCCCGTCTGGACAATGGATTCAAGGGAGGGAATGAAAGTAGGAGAGAGAGAGAGAGAGAGAGAGAGAGAGTGAGAGAGAGGCAGACGAGAGACAGATTGGATCTATCTATTGTACATGCTAGACGGCTTGGTGTTCAAAAGGGTATCAAGCTGTGGTAGACAATGTGCAACAGGCTTTGTTTGCCGCACGTGGTTAACCCATTTAGGCCTGACGTCGAAATGTATTTTTTTAAATGTATTTTTTTCTGAAAAACCTCATATTTCTATATCAGTGGTTCTCAATATTTCATGTCAAGAACCCCAAAAATGATATGTATTTGGCCGCCGACCCCCATCTGAAAATCATTCCAGGGACCCCCCCCAGAAGCAAAGATTTGAGCTAAAAGCGTTCGCTCTGAAAGAATATATTCAAACATTTGGGCCACATTTTCACGACTTTTCAAAAATAGCAGACCTACAATTGCAGACCTAGAAGCTCATAGCACGCCACCGAATGGCGCGCTATGAGCTTGTCGATCTTCTATTTTCAATAGCTAAATTATAACATAATGCACCAAAAGGGGTTCCCCCCAGAATGGGTTAATGATGAGAAAAAAATGAAAATCTTCACGTGATAAATGATGATTACACCTTACAGTAAAATGTCAGATGAGGTCAAACCATTTCTGAAAGAACATTCAGTGCAGGGCTGATATTCATCAGTTGATCCATGGTGTCCTATAGATTCAAACCATGCAAAGGCACCTGAAGGCCCTTATGTTCAGCTTCCCCTTCCCAACACACACACACACACACACACGCACACGCACACATGCACACAAGCGCGCGCAAACACAACCCCGCATCTCATCAGACCCGAGTCTTGTCTCATCTGGGGCCATTATCACGGCCACATAACTGCCTCATCCTGGGTGATCTCACACTGATTAGTCGTCCGTATCTGTGACCCTGACTAAACTAAACTGTCACCTCTGGTGACTGCGTGGTGGGTGGTGTGTTATCCCCCATCCTATAGTTCCTGCATGGGTCCCCGACCCCCCAGCCCCATCTGTGCCGATAAGGGCTGGGCGTGGAAAATCTGACAGCGGCGCTTTGGCCTTTTCAGAACCAAGTGGGAGAGAGGATGAACCGTGAACGAAATCGGAGGTGATTATCTTTATTATCAACCAGGGGAGTAACCGTGGAAACGACGACCTGCGGAGGGACAGTGAGAGATGGAGGCACAAGCTGTTCCAGGGAGCCTCATGCCGATTGGCCCGCACAAGCTCCAGTAGTAATTAACATCTGCATATGCAAATAAGTGCTCCAGCAAGGGGAATTTGGCAGACACTTCTCACCTGCGCCTCACAGCAGTGAGGTGGGCACATTGTGTGTGTGTGTGTGTGTGTGTGTGTGTGTGTGTGTGTGTGTGTGTGTGTGTGAGCGCATGTGCATGCGTGCCATGTGTGTACTACAGACTGTCGACCCCACAAGTATACTATTATGAATGTGAGAGATAGAAAAACGGGCAATTTACTGGGCCTCAGCAGAGGAAGTATTTTCAGTTATAGGCTTTACAATGAGGAACATTTTCATGTTGGGATCGATTATATATAATTATTGTTAGTTACGTGCCACTGTATACGTCGTATACGGCCGGTGCAAGCTTACAACATGCCGCAGTGCGACGCGCTGTGAACTTCGTCCATCTGCTATCTTTGGCTTTAGGGTTAACAATGAAATGTTAACAATGGTTAGCAATGAAATTGCATTCATAAAATCTACATGATGTCCTCACAAATACAGTATAGGCTGTCCCCAAACATTCAAGGTTTGAATGTTCGCTCGTTAGGGTTGGCACTCGAATCTTAATTAATGCATTTGAACCATTCGTTTATATTTTTATTTTTTATTATTAACTCGAAAATATATCTCGGCGAGAATGTGATATATGTTAAAAAGTAAGTTTCTCGTGCATTCCTGTCAGAAGTTATGTCTATCTCCTTGTTGTGCTGTCCCAGGTGTCTCTCTCCAAAATCCCCTGTGCACATTAATTTGGTGATGGGCCTGCAGCCAATCAGCCAATCAGCAACAAACACACACGCACACACACACACACACACACACACACACACACACACACACACACACACACACACACACACACACACCAGCATGGCACAATTTGAGAAAAAGGTTAGTTCTCTCTCTCTCTCTCTCTCTCTCTCTCTCTCTCTAGCTGCGCTGTTGTGTGTGTGTGTGTGTGTGTGTGTGTGTGTGTGTGTGTGCACGCGCATGTGCGTGTGTGTGTGTGACACTGATTTATTGAATATTCTGACTTTCAATTCAAATGTATATACATTTAGTTTTGATTATTTTGAAAGCATTTGATTTATGATTTATGTTTGAACATTTGGTTTAATAATTAATATTGATGTATTCTATTATATATAATTATATATATTATAAAATATGGGTTGTGGGGGCTGACAAGGCTATACAGCCACATGTGTTTCTAATGTGATGTAGGCCTACATGACACTTATCTTTTCTCTTCATGTAATTACAGAATATGAAGAGTCACTGCACCAGTGGTGTATGAGGCAGCACCAAGCCCTGGACCCTGAGACGAGCCATGTCCGTGTGCCCCACAGCCCCACCAATTTAGGCTTCCGAGGACCCCCACCCTACCCTGGAGCCCATGTGAAGTGTCCCAGACCGATGCCCCCCCTCCCCCGTCTTTTGCGTCGACTGCCACAATTTCGGCCGGTTCTGTCATTTCACCTCATTTCACCTAACTTGTGGACACTGCCTGTCATCTGCAGAAGAACGTGATGGTTCACGGTAACTGGGTAAGTATCTGTTTTTGTATTCTTTGCTGCTGGTAGGGTAGGGTAGGGTAGGGCTCCTACAAGGGTAGGTTTTTGCGTTGCGTCGCAAACAAAGCACTTTGGCACAGGCATGGAGCTCCTGGTTTACTGGGATGGGGTTCGATTCCCTTCTGCGCCCTATGCTGATTACATTTAATCTGTTAAACAGGCATCCTTTTGCACAATAGAGCGTCGCAGTCCCTCCCCCTTTCAGAACGACGAGTGGCCCAGGAAATTTTTCTCCATTTCATTTTCTCCATAGGCATTTCAAAACTTATTTATTTAAAGACCTTTAAGCGTCGTATACAAATCATGACAACGCACACAATATTTTGGACCAAATAATTACAAAGAACACAACGTGTTGTAACCTGCTGTTTTATCTACTTTCTAATTCTTTGTTTGTACAGTATAGTAATACAAACGTCTGCTTGCGCGCGCACGCTTGTGTGTGTGTGTGTGTGTGCATGTGTGTGTGTGTGTGCATGTGCGCGTGTGTGCATGTACTGTGTTTATTTGTGGCGTCACAATCACCGTCTCTCTAAGTGCTCTTTGTTATTTGTAAGTCCCTGTGTGTTTCTTTAGCTCACCAAAAACTTGTGTATATTGTAGGTCCTTTTGGGCAGCCCAGCTGGCACCGGCGGGGTCCAAGAGCAACGGGCCGCAGGGTCACACCGCTCCCCCGCCGCTCGCATCCACCACGTTCTTTGTTTTTTTTTGGTTTTCCCCATGCAGGGCCGAAGGAGACGAGGCCACACAACGGGAGACCGTCAGTGGGCCTGCTGCGACGGACCTCATTACCATCTAAGGGGGCATGAGGATGAGAGGCAAGTCACATCCATTGGTCATCTCCTCGCCATGAGGCGATGGGGAGGGACGGTCACTGCCCGTCGGACAAATGGGAGGGCAACTACTTATACCAGTCCATGCCAGTGGCAGACTTTATATGCAGACCTATACACACAACACCTGCTCAAATGTTGTGTGAGTGCATGTTTAGTTTGTTTACATACTGTAGTGTATACACGATCAGCAACATACATGTGTCCAACATAGCGAGTGTGGTCCTTGCCTCCTCCTGAGAATGCATGTACTGTGTGTGTGTGTGTGTGTGTGTGTGTGTGTGTGTGTGTGTGTGTGTGTGTGTGTGTGTGTGTGTTTGTGTGTGTCCACAGTATGCGTGCATGCATGCGCGCACACACACACACACACACACACACACACACACACACACACACACACACACACACACACACACACACACACACACACACACACACAGACTGCACACATATTATAAGTTAGATATGTCTCTATGATTGTGTTCATACATGTGGCTGACACATGCTGCTGAATAAGCCTTATTGACCATGTGAATTATGCAGTGTGACTACACGCACGCACGCACACACACAGATGTAGTCGTGTGTACGCTGGCCGGCGTATTGCAGAGTTCTGATGAGGGTGAGAGCGGGAGAGAGGGGAAGTGGGCTGCGGGCGAGAGAGAGGGGCTGCAGAACGACAGCTTCAACAGCGGGAGGCTGCGCTATAAATACAGCCTGTATGCCAAGAGCTGACGACACCTGGATTCTCACTCTCTCTCACGGCGTTTCACCATTGTCCTCCTATCTCTCTCTAACCCCCCTTTTTTATCCCCTCCACTCACTTTTTCTTGCTGTGCAGTGTTCCATCCTGGTTTGAAGACTACTGTTTGAAGACAACCTGGTATGAATTGTAATTCAAAAGTGAAATCAAGTGAAAATAGTATTATGGCAGCAGTACGGATCATAACAGGATATGATAAGGTGGCGGGAATCGCGGGATCATTTCATTTTGACCTCAGTATGCACCATTTCTGAAAACGCGGTCTGAAATCACCCTCGGCGTTGCTCTTCTGCCAGATCGCATTAATTATTTCAGAATTTGCCTTGTAATCCTGGCTGCAAATCCCACCCAGAACGAATGGGATGTCAGCTTTATTTGCAACTTCTTCGTCAAGGCATTACAGGGCATTAAGTCCCGTGTGGGTTTGAATTGGTCTCAGCAGTATAGGATTAGAGATAGTGAGGATTAGACCTCCTTGGAGGATATACGGGAGCAGGGGTGGCCAAGGGAGTTAAGCTATAGAATACATATTGCACAATACACTGTCTGCAGCAGAGTGGGCCACACACTGTTCTACTGGCAGGCAGCACCAAGGGAACACACTCCTGGCTCTTGAAGACATCGCATGATGAGTGAATTCATGACTGGATTGATGCATTAATGAAATTCCCCATGGCACAGTATAGCCTGGCTCCAGCCCCTATCGCTAGCCACACCCATTCAAAAACATATCTTCTGGCAATTTTGTAAAACGAAATGAAAATCTCAGGCTGAGTGTCAGGCACATTTCTCTGTCCGGTTCAGCTTTACAACTAGCTGCCTGCCGTCGGCTAGTCTGTGATGTCTTTTGGCTGCAGTGTTCTGTGTGTCTGATTTGTTTGTGCATGTCTTTGTATTTGTCCTTTTCTATGTCTGTTTGTTTCCTGTTCGTCTCCCCTGTCTGTTTCTTTTTGCCCTTCCCTAGCCCGGTCCCGTCCTGCTCGGTCCAGTTCTACTGGCCCAGTATTTGTGCCCTGACCCTGCCAGTTCTGTTTTGTTCCTTGCCCTGGTTCTGCCCCACTCTGCCCCTTTTTCTGCCCTTGTTTCCCTGCTTCTGGCTCCCTCCTCCTGACCCCCTCCACACTCTCTCTACATCATATAAAGCTTTCTGGTTAAAATCTTCTTGCTTCGGGGCATGGTGGCACAGTTGGTAGTGCTGTCGCCTCACAGCTAGAAGGTCCTGGGTTCGATTACCGCTCGGGGCGCTGTGGGTGCTGGCGGCGTGTTTCCTCCTCCGCGTCATCAGTGCCCATACCCGAAGGCGGGTTTGGCGATAGGGCCTTTCTGTGTGGAGTTTGCATGTTCTCCCCGTGTCCCCTAGGGTAGGTACCCTCACAAAAACATGCAGTAATCCTGGTCTCTAAACTGCCTCCCCCTGGCCAGCCGGGGCGCCTGATGGAGGGGAAAGGAACTGGTTGGAATAACGTGTTCCTTCCACGCACTACGTCCAACCAGGGAAACTCCCCCCTGTCAGGTGTAAAGGAGCAACTTGGACACTCAAGCATGTGGCTTATAGTGTGTGTTCAGTAACAGTGTTACATAGCTCTATAGTGTGACAGTAATCATTGCTATGGTGTGTGTTCAGTAACAGTGTTAAATAGCTCTATAGTGTGACAGTAATCATTGCTATAGTGTGTGTTCAGTAACAGTGTTAAATAGCTCTATATTGTGACCGTAATCATTGCTATAGTGTTTGTTCAGTAACGGAGATCTCCCGGCCCCTCCAGCTTTTTGTTAAACAGAAAAGGCAATCAGGAACGCAGTCAGGATACAGATTAAACAAGTGGAATTGTACTGACTGTAACCGACAAAATTAGAACTGGAACATTAAGCTCATAAATAGCTACTTTCTCCTGATTGGCTGAAAATGTGTCACCTACTGTACCTGATTTTTTGATGATTGACATACAAATGTGTGTAAGGTGTATGTCAATCATATTGTAACATGTAAGGATAAAATGACTTAGGCCAATATCTAAACATGCCATTTTAACTTAGGCAATTATAAACGTTATTTAGGCCAAATTACTTCTGCAGTAAGTGACTTAGGCTAAATGTTTTATTCCAATTATTTTTTATAGACCATGGTTTAGGGTCAGCCACAGAGTGTTTAAAATAATATCAGAGCACAAAGACATTTGACACTGAAGGGGAGTGAAAAAAACGATGGGTTATAGCCCAAAAAAATCCGCAATTTCCGCAATTTCCATTTACGCAATTATCATTTCCGCAATTTCCGCAATTCCGCAATTTGGGCAAATGGGCTATAGCCCATATCGTACGGCATACTATAGCGCGCCGTTTTTCATCATTTTTGAGGATTTGAAAAAAATGACGAAATGACAAAAACGATGGGTTATAGCCCATGTTTTTTGAAATTTTGAAAAAAAAAGTTAGCCTCGTTTCTCATCATTTTGGACCATGGGCTATAGCCCATATCGTACGGCATACTATAGCGCGCCGTTTTTCATCATTTTTGAGGATTTGAAAAAAATGACGAAATGACAAAAACGATGGGTTATAGCCCATGTTTTTTGAAATTTTGAAAAAAAAAGTTAGCCTCGTTTCTCATCATTTTGGACCGTGGGCTATAGCCCATATCGTACGGCATACTATAGCGCGCAGTTTTTCATCATTTTTGAGGATTTGAAAAAAATGACGAAATGACAAAAACGATGGGTTATAGCCCATGTTTTTTTAAATAATAAAAAAAAAAGTTAGCCTCGTTTCTCATCATTTTCGACGTGGGCTATAGCCCATATCGTACGGCATACTATAGCGCGCAGTTTTTCATCATTTTTGAAGATTTGAAAAAAATGACGAAATGACAAAAACGAAGGGTTATAGCCCATGTTTTTTGAAATTTTGAAAAAAAAAGTTAGCCTCGTTTCTCATCATTTTGGACCATGGGCTATAGCCCATATCGTACGGCATACTATAGCGCGCCGTTTTTCATCATTTTTGAGGATTTGAAAAAAATGACAAAATGACAAAAACGATGGGTTATAGCCCATGTTTTTTGAAATTTTGAAAAAAAAAGTTAGCCTCGTTTCTCATCATTTTGGACCGTGGGCTATAGCCCATATCGTACGGCATACTATAGCGCGCAGTTTTTCATCATTTTTGAAGATTTGAAAAAAATGACGAAATGACAAAAACGATGGGTTATAGCCCATGTTTTTTGAAATTTTGAAAAAAAAAGTTAGCCTCGTTTCTCATCATTTTGGACCATGGGCTATAGCCCATATCGTACGGCATACTATAGCGCGCCGTTTTTCATCATTTTTGAGGATTTGAAAAAAATGACGAAATGACAAAAACGATGGGTTATAGCCCATGTTTTTTGAAATTTTGAAAAAAAAAGTTAGCCTCGTTTCTCATCATTTTGGACCGTGGGCTATAGCCCATATCGTACGGCATACTATAGCGCGCAGTTTTTCATCATTTTTGAAGATTTGAAAAAAATGACGAAATGACAAAAACGATGGGTTATAGCCCATGTTTTTTGAAATTTTGAAAAAAAAAGTTAGCCTCGTTTCTCATCATTTTGGACCGTGGGCTATAGCCCATATCGTACGGCATACTATAGCGCGCAGTTTTTCATCATTTTTGAAGATTTGAAAAAAATGACGAAATGACAAAAACGATGGGTTATAGCCCATGTTTTTTGAAATTTTGAAAAAAAAAGTTAGCCTCGTTTCTCATCATTTTGGACCATGGGCTATAGCCCATATCGTACGGCATACTATAGCGCGCCGTTTTTCATCATTTTTGAGGATTTGAAAAAAATGACGAAATGACAAAAACGATGGGTTATAGCCCATGTTTTTTGAAATTTTGAAAAAAAAAGTTAGCCTCGTTTCTCATCATTTTGGACCGTGGGCTATAGCCCATATCGTACGGCATACTATAGCGCGCAGTTTTTCATCATTTTTGAAGATTTGAAAAAAATGACGAAATGACAAAAACGATGGGTTATAGCCCATGTTTTTTGAAATTTTGAAAAAAAAAGTTAGCCTCGTTTCTTATAATTTTGGACCATGGGCTATAGCCCATATCGTACGGCATACTATAGCGCGCCGTTTTTCATCATTTTTGAGGATTTGAAAAAAATGACGAAATGACAAAAACGATGGGTTATAGCCCATGTTTTTTGAAATTTTGAAAAAAAAAGTTAGCCTCGTTTCTCATCATTTTGGACCGTGGGCTATAGCCCATATCGTACGGCATACTATAGCGCGCAGTTTTTCATCATTTTTGAAGATTTGAAAAAAATGACAAATGACAAAAACGATGGGTTATAGCCCATGTTTTTTGAAATTTTGAAGAAAAAAGTTAGCCGCGTTTCTCATCATTTTGGACCATGGGCTATAGCCCATATCGTACGGCATACTATAGCGCGCCGTTTTTCATCATTTTTGAGGATTTGAAAAAAATGACGAAATGACAAAAACGATGGGTTATAGCCCATGTTTTTTGAAATTTTGAAAAAAAAAGTTAGCCTCGTTTCTCATCATTTTGGACCGTGGGCTATAGCCCATATCGTACGGCATACTATAGCGCGCAGTTTTTCATCATTTTTGAAGATTTGAAAAAAATGACGAAATGACAAAAACGATGGGTTATAGCCCATGTTTTTTGAAATTTTGAAAAAAAAAGTTAGCCTCGTTTCTTATAATTTTGGACCGTGGGCTATAGCCCATATCGTACGGCATACTATAGCGCGCAGTTTTTCATAATTTTTGAGGATTTTAAAAAAATGACGAAATGACAAAAACGATGGGTTATAGCCCATGTTTTTTGAAATTTTGAAAAAAAAAGTTAGCCTCGTTACTCATCATTTTGGACCGTGGGCTATAGCCCATATCGTACGGCATACTATAGCGCGCAGTTTTTCATCATTTTTGAGGATTTGAAAAAAATGACGAAATGACAAAAACGATGGGTTATAGCCCATGTTTTTTGAAATTTTGAAAAAAAAAGTTAGCCTCGTTTCTCATCATTTTGGACCGTGGGCTATAGCCCATATCGTACGGCATACTATAGCGCGCAGTTTTTCATCATTTTTGAGGATTTGAAAAAAATGACGAAATGACAAAAACGATGGGTTATAGCCCATGTTTTTTGAAATTTTGAAAAAAAAAGTTAGCCTCGTTTCTCATCATTTTGGACCGTGGGCTATAGCCCATATCGTACGGCATACTATAGCGCGCAGTTTTTCATCATTTTTGAGTATTTGAAAAAAATGACGAAATGACAAAAACGATGGGTTATAGCCCATGTTTTTTGAAATTTTGAAAAAAAAAGTTAGCCTCGTTTCTCATCATTTTCGACCGTGGGCTATAGCCCATATCGTACGGCATACTATAGCGCGCAGTTTTTCATCATTTTTGAAGATTTGAAAAAAATGACGAAATGACAAAAACGATGGGTTATAGCCCATGTTTTTTGAAATTTTGAAAAAAAAAGTTAGCCTCGTTTCTTATCATTTTGGACCATGGGCTATAGCCCATATCGTACGGCATGCTATAGCGCGCCGTTTTTCATCATTTTTGAGGATTTGAAAAAAATGACGAAATGACAAAAACGATGGGTTATAGCCCATGTTTTTTGAAATTTTGAAAAAAAAAGTTAGCCTCGTTTCTCATCATTTTGGACCGTGGGCTATAGCCCATATCGTACGGCATACTATAGCGCGCAGTTTTTCATCATTTTTGAGGATTTGAAAAAAATTACGAAATGACAAAAACGATGGGTTATAGCCCATGTTTTTTGAAATTTTGAAAAGAAAAGTTAGCCTCGTTTCTCATCATTTTGGACCGTGGGCTATAGCCCATATCGTACGGCATACTATAGCGCGCAGTTTTTCATAATTTTTGAAGATTTAAAAAAAATGACGAAATGACAAAAACGATGGGTTATATAGCCCATGTTTTTTGAAATTTTGAAAAAAAAAGTTAGCCTCGTTTCTCATCATTTTGGACCATGGGCTATAGCCCATATCGTACGGCATACTATAGCGCGCCGTTTTTCATCATTTTTGAGGATTTGAAAAAAATGACGAAATGACAAAAACGATGGGTTATAGCCCATGTTTTTTGAAATTTTGAAAAAAAAAGTTAGCCTCGTTTCTCATCATTTTGGACCGTGGGCTATATCCCATATCGTACGGCATACTATAGCGCGCAGTTTTTCATCATTTTTGAAGATTTGAAAAAAATGACGAAATGACAAAAACGATGGGTTATAGCCCATGTTTTTTGAAATTTTGAAAAAAAAAGTTAGCCTCGTTTCTCATCATTTTGGACCATGGGCTATATCCCATATCGTACGGCATACTATAGCGCGCAGTTTTTCATCATTTTTGAAGATTTGAAAAAAATGACGAAATGACAAAAACGATGGGTTATAGCCCATGTTTTTTGAAATTTTGAAAAAAAAAGTTAGCCTCGTTTCTCATCATTTTGGACCGTGGGCTATAGCCCATATCGTACGGCATACTATAGCGCGCAGTTTTTCATCATTTTTGAAGATTTGAAAAAAATGACGAAATGACAAAAACGATGGGTTATAGCCCATGTTTTTTGAAATTTTGAAAAAAAAAAGTTAGCCTCGTTTCTCATCATTTTGGACCATGGGCTATAGCCCATATCGTACGGCATACTATAGCGCGCCGTTTTTCATCATTTTTGAGGATTTGAAAAAAATGACGAAATGACAAAAACGATGGGTTATAGCCCATGTTTTTTGAAATTTTGAAAAAAAAAGTTAGCCTCGTTTCTCATCATTTTGGACCGTGGGCTATAGCCCATATCGTACGGCATACTATAGCGCGCAGTTTTTCATCATTTTTGAGGATTTGAAAAAAATTACGAAATGACAAAAACGATGGGTTATATCCCATGTTTTATGAAATTTTGAAAAGAAAAGTTAGCCTCGTTTCTCATCATTTTGGACCGTGGGCTATAGCCCATATCGTACGGCATACTATAGCGCGCAGTTTTTCATAATTTTTGAAGATTTAAAAAAAATGACGAAATGACAAAAACGATGGGTTATAGCCCATGTTTTTTGAAATTTTGAAAAAAAAAGTTAGCCTCGTTTCTCATCATTTTGGACCATGGGCTATAGCCCATATCGTACGGCATACTATAGCGCGCCGTTTTTCATCATTTTTGAGGATTTGAAAAAAATGACGAAATGACAAAAACGATGGATTATAGCCCATGTTTTTTGAAATTTTGAAAAAAAAAGTTAGCCTCGTTTCTCATCATTTTGGACCGTGGGCTATAGCCCATATCGTACGGCATACTATAGCGCGCCGTTTTTCATCATTTTTGAGGATTTGAAAAAAATGACGAAATGACAAAAACGATGGGTTATATCCCATGTTTTTTGAAATTTTGAAAAAAAAAGTTAGCCTCGTTTCTCATCATTTTGGACCGTGGGCTATAGCCCATATCGTACGGCATACTATAGCGCGCAGTTTTTCATCATTTTTGAAGATTTGAAAAAAATGACGAAATGACAAAAACGATGGGTTATAGCCCATGTTTTTTGAAATTTAAAAAAAAAAAGTTAGCCTCGTTTCTCATCATTTTGGACCATGGGCTATAGCCCATATCGTACGGCATACTATAGCGCGCAGTTTTTCATCATTTTTGAAGATTTGAAAAAAATGACGAAATGACAAAAACGATGGGTTATAGCCCATGTTTTTTGAAATTTTGAAAAAAAAAGTTAGCCTCGTTTCTCATCATTTTGGACCATGGGCTATAGCCCATATCGTACGGCATACTATAGCGAGCCGTTTTTCATCATTTTTGAGGATTTGAAAAAAATGACGAAATGACAAAAACGATGGGTTATAGCCCATGTTTTTTTAAATTTTGAAAAAAAAAGTTAGCCTCGTTTCTCATCATTTTGGACCATGGGCTATAGCCCATATCGTACGGCATACTATAGCGCGCCGTTTTTCATCATTTTTGAGGATTTGAAAAAAATGACGAAATGACAAAAACGATGGGTTATAGCCCATGTTTTTTGAAATTTTGGAAAAAAAAGTTAGCCTCGTTTCTCATCATTTTGGACCATGGGCTATAGCCCATATCGTACGGCATACTATAGCGCGCCGTTTTTCATCATTTTTGAGGATTTGAAAAAAATGACGAAATGACAAAAACGATGGGTTATAGCCCATGTTTTTTGAAATTAAAAAAAAAAAGTTAGCCTCGTTTCTCATCATTTTGGACCATGGGCTATAGCCCATATCGTACGGCATACTATAGCGCGCAGTTTTTCATCATTTTTGAAGATTTGAAAAAAATGACGAAATGACAAAAACGATGGGTTATAGCCCATGTTTTTTGAAATTTTGAAAAAAAAAGTTAGCCTCGTTTCTCATCATTTTGGACCATGGGCTATAGCCCATATCGTACGGCATACTATAGCGAGCCGTTTTTCATCATTTTTGAGGATTTGAAAAAAATGACGAAATGACAAAAACGATGGGTTATAGCCCATGTTTTTTGAAATTTTGAAAAAAAAAGTTAGCCTCGTTTCTCATCATTTTGGACCATGGGCTATAGCCCATATCGTACGGCATACTATAGCGCGCCGTTTTTCATCATTTTTGAGGATTTGAAAAAAATGACGAAATGACAAAAACGATGGGTTATAGCCCATGTTTTTTGAAATTTTGAAAAAAAAAGTTAGCCTCGTTTCTCATCATTTTGGACCGTGGGCTATAGCCCATATCGTACGGCATACTATAGCGCGCAGTTTTTCAACATTTTTGAATATTTGAAAAAAATGACGAAATGACAAAAACGATGGGTTATTGCCCATGTTTTTTGAAATTTTGAAAAAAAAAGTTAGCCTCGTTTCTCATCATTTTGGACCGTGGGCTATAGCCCATATCGTACGGCATACTATAGCGCGCAGTTTTTCATCATTTTTGAAGATTTTAAAAAAATGACGAAATGACAAAAACGATGGGTTATAGCCCGTGTTTTTTGAAATTTTGAAAAAAAAAGTTAGCCTCGTTTCTCATCATTTTGGACCGTGGGCTATAGCCCATATCGTACGGCATACTATAGCGCGCAGTTTTTCATCATTTTTGAGGATTTGAAAAAAATGACGAAATGACAAAAACGATGGGTTATAGCCCATGTTTTTTGAAATTTTGAAAAAGAAAGTTAGCCTGGTTTCTCATCATTTTGGACCGTGGGCTATAGCCCATATCGTACGGCATACTATAGCGCGCAGTTTTTCATCATTTTTGAAGATTTGAAAAAAATGACGAAATGACAAAAACGATGGGTTATAGCCCATGTTTTTTGAAATTTTGAAAAAAAAAGTTAGCCTCGTTTCTCATCATTTTGGACCGTGGGCTATAGCCCATATCGTACGGCATACTATAGCGCGCAGTTTTTCATCATTTTTGAAGATTTGAAAAAAATGACGAAATGACAAAAACGATGGGTTATAGCCCATGTTTTTTGAAATTTTGAAAAAAAAAGTTAGCCTCGTTTCTCATCATTTTGGACCATGGGCTATAGCCCATATCGTACGGCATACTATAGCGCGCCGTTTTTCATCATTTTTGAGGATTTGAAAAAAATGACGAAATGACAAAAACGATGGGTTATAGCCCATGTTTTTTGAAATTTTGAAAAAAAAAGTTAGCCTCGTTTCTCATCATTTTGGACCGTGGGCTATAGCCCATATCGTACGGCATACTATAGCGCGCCGTTTTTCATCATTTTTGAGGATTTAAAAAAAATGACGAAATGACAAAAACGATGGGTTATAGCCCATGTTTTTTGAAATTTTGAAAAAAAAAGTTAGCCTCGTTACTCATCATTTTTGACCGTGGGCTATAGCCCATATCGTACGGCATACTATAGCGCGCAGTTTTTCATCATTTTTGAAGATTTGAAAAAAATGACGAAATGACAAAAACGATGGGTTATAGCCCATGTTTTTTGAAATTTTGAAAAAAAAGTTAGCCTCGTTTCTCATCATTTTCGACCGTGGGCTATAGCCCATATCGTACGGCATACTATAGCGCGCCGTTTTTCATCATTTTTGAGGATTTGAAAAAAATGACGAAATGACAAAAACGATGGGTTATAGCCCATGTTTTTTGAAATTTTGAAAAAAAAAGTTAGCCTCGTTTCTCATCATTTTGGACCATGGGCTATAGCCCATATCGTACGGCATACTATAGCGCGCCGTTTTTCATCATTTTTGAGGATTTGAAAAAAATGACGAAATGACAAAAACGATGGGTTATAGCCCATGTTTTTTGAAATTTTGAAAAAAAAAGTTAGCCTCGTTTCTCATCATTTTGGACCGTGGGCTAAAGCCCATATCGTACGGCATACTATAGCGCCCAGTTTTTCATCATTTTTGAGGATTTGAAAAAAATGACGAAATGACAAAAACGATGGGTTATAGCCCATGTTTTTTGAAATTTTGGAAAAAAAAGTTAGCCTCGTTTCTCATCATTTTGGACCGTGGGCTATAGCCCATATCGTACGGCATACTATAGCGCGCAGTTTTTCATCATTTTTGAAGATCTGAAAAAAATGACGAAATGACAAAAACGATGAGTTATAGCCCATGTTTTTTGAAATTTTGAAAAAAAAAGTTAGCCTCGTTTCTCATCATTTTGGACCATGGGCTATAGCCCATATCGTACGGCATACTATAGCGCGCCGTTTTTCATCATTTTTGAGGATTTGAAAAAAATGACGAAATGACAAAAACGATGGGTTATATCCCATGTTTTTTGAAATTTTGAAAAAAAAAGTTAGCCTCGTTTCTCATCATTTTGGACCGTGGGCTATAGCCCATATCGTACGGCATACTATAGCGCGCAGTTTTTCATCATTTTTGAAGATTTGAAAAAAATGACGAAATGACAAAAACGATGGGTTATAGCCCATGTTTTTTGAAATTTAAAAAAAAAAAGTTAGCCTCGTTTCTCATCATTTTGGACCATGGGCTATAGCCCATATCGTACGGCATACTATAGCGCGCAGTTTTTCATCATTTTTGAAGATTTGAAAAAAATGACGAAATGACAAAAACGATGGGTTATAGCCCATGTTTTTTGAAATTTTGAAAAAAAAAGTTAGCCTCGTTTCTCATCATTTTGGACCATGGGCTATAGCCCATATCGTACGGCATACTATAGCGAGCCGTTTTTCATCATTTTTGAGGATTTGAAAAAAATGACGAAATGACAAAAACGATGGGTTATAGCCCATGTTTTTTGAAATTTTGAAAAAAAAAGTTAGCCTCGTTTCTCATCATTTTGGACCATGGGCTATAGCCCATATCGTACGGCATACTATAGCGCGCCGTTTTTCATCATTTTTGAGGATTTGAAAAAAATGACGAAATGACAAAAACGATGGGTTATAGCCCATGTTTTTTGAAATTTTGAAAAAAAAAGTTAGCCTCGTTTCTCATCATTTTGGACCGTGGGCTATAGCCCATATCGTACGGCATACTATAGCGCGCAGTTTTTCAACATTTTTGAATATTTGAAAAAAATGACGAAATGACAAAAACGATGGGTTATAGCCCATGTTTTTTGAAATTTTGAAAAAAAAAGTTAGCCTCGTTTCTCATCATTTTGGACCGTGGGCTATAGCCCATATCGTACGGCATACTATAGCGCGCAGTTTTTCATCATTTTTGAAGATTTTAAAAAAATGACGAAATGACAAAAACGATGGGTTATAGCCCATGTTTTTTGAAATTTTGAAAAAAAAAGTTAGCCTCGTTTCTCATCATTTTGGACCGTGGGCTATAGCCCATATCGTACGGCATACTATAGCGCGCAGTTTTTCATCATTTTTGAGGATTTGAAAAAAATGACGAAATGACAAAAACGATGGGTTATAGCCCATGTTTTTTGAAATTTTGAAAAAAAAAGTTAGCCTGGTTTCTCATCATTTTTGACCGTGGGCTATAGCCCATATCGTACGGCATACTATAGCGCGCAGTTTTTCATCATTTTTGAAGATTTGAAAAAAATGACGAAATGACAAAAACGATGGGTTATAGCCCATGTTTTTTGAAATTTTGAAAAAAAAAGTTAGCCTCGTTTCTCATCATTTTGGACCATGGGCTATAGCCCATATCGTACGGCATACTATAGCGCGCCGTTTTTCATCATTTTTGAGGATTTGAAAAAAATGACGAAATGACAAAAACGATGGGTTATAGCCCATGTTTTTTGAAATTTTGAAAAAAAAAGTTAGCCTCGTTTCTCATCATTTTGGACCGTGGGCTATAGCCCATATCGTACGGCATACTATAGCGCGCAGTTTTTCAACATTTTTGAATATTTGAAAAAAATGACGAAATGACAAAAACGATGGGTTATAGCCCATGTTTTTTGAAATTTTGAAAAAAAAAGTTAGCCTCGTTTCTCATCATTTTGGACCGTGGGCTATAGCCCATATCGTACGGCATACTATAGCGCGCAGTTTTTCATCATTTTTGAAGATTTTAAAAAAATGACGAAATGACAAAAACGATGGGTTATAGCCCATGTTTTTTGAAATTTTGAAAAAAAAAGTTAGCCTCGTTTCTCATCATTTTGGACCGTGGGCTATAGCCCATATCGTACGGCATACTATAGCGCGCAGTTTTTCAACATTTTTGAATATTTGAAAAAAATGACGAAATGACAAAAACGATGGGTTATAGCCCATGTTTTTTGAAATTTTGAAAAAAAAAGTTAGCCTCGTTTCTCATCATTTTGGACCGTGGGCTATAGCCCATATCGTACGGCATACTATAGCGCGCAGTTTTTCATCATTTTTGAAGATTTGAAAAAAATGACGAAATGACAAAAACGATGGGTTATAGCCCATGTTTTTTGAAATTTTGAAAAAAAAAGTTAGCCTCGTTTCTCATCATTTTGGACCATGGGCTATAGCCCATATCGTACGGCATACTATAGCGCGCCGTTTTTCATCATTTTTGAGGATTTGAAAAAAATGACGAAATGACAAAAACGATGGGTTATAGCCCATGTTTTTTGAAATTTTGAAAAAAAAAGTTAGCCTCGTTTCTCATCATTTTGGACCGTGGGCTATAGCCCATATCGTACGGCATACTATAGCGCGCCGTTTTTCATCATTTTTGAGGATTTAAAAAAAATGACGAAATGACAAAAACGATGGGTTATAGCCCATGTTTTTTGAAATTTTGAAAAAAAAAGTTAGCCTCGTTACTCATCATTTTTGACCGTGGGCTATAGCCCATATCGTACGGCATACTATAGCGCGCAGTTTTTCATCATTTTTGAAGATTTGAAAAAAATGACGAAATGACAAAAACGATGGGTTATAGCCCATGTTTTTTGAAATTTTGAAAAAAAAAGTTAGCCTCGTTTCTCATCATTTTCGACCGTGGGCTATAGCCCATATCGTACGGCATACTATAGCGCGCCGTTTTTCATCATTTTTGAGGATTTGAAAAAAATGACGAAATGACAAAAACGATGGGTTATAGCCCATGTTTTTTGAAATTTTGAAAAAAAAAGTTAGCCTCGTTTCTCATCATTTTGGACCATGGGCTATAGCCCATATCGTACGGCATACTATAGCGCGCCGTTTTTCATCATTTTTGAGGATTTGAAAAAAATGACGAAATGACAAAAACGATGGGTTATAGCCCATGTTTTTTGAAATTTTGAAAAAAAAAGTTAGCCTCGTTTCTCATCATTTTGGACCGTGGGCTATAGCCCATATCGTACGGCATACTATAGCGCGCAGTTTTTCATCATTTTTGAAGATTTGAAAAAAATGACGAAATGACAAAAACGATGGGTTATAGCCCATGTTTTTTGAAATTTTGAAAAAAAAAGTTAGCCTCGTTTCTCATCATTTTGGACCATGGGCTATAGCCCATATCGTACGGCATACTATAGCGCGCCGTTTTTCATCATTTTTGAGGATTTGAAAAAAATGACAAAATGACAAAAACGATGGGTTATAGCCCATGTTTTTTGAAATTTAAAAAAAAAAAGTTAGCCTCGTTTCTCATCATTTTGGACCGTGGGCTATAGCCCATATCGTACGGCATACTATAGCGCGCAGTTTTTCATCATTTTTGAGGATTTGAAAAAAATGACGAAATGACAAAAACGATGGGTTATAGCCCATGTTTTTTGAAATTTTGAAAAAAAAAGTTAGCCTCGTTTCTCATCATTTTGGACCGTGGGCTATAGCCCAAATCGTACGGCATACTATAGCGCGCAGTTTTTCATCATTTTTGAGGATTTGAAAAAAATGACGAAATGACAAAAACGATGGGTTATAGCCCATGTTTTTTGAAATTTTGAAAAAAAAAGTTAGCCTCGTTTCTCATCATTTTGGACCGTGGGCTATAGCCCATATCGTACGGCATACTATAGCACGCAGTTTTTCATCATTTTTGAAGATTTGAAAAAAATGACGAAATGACAAAAACGATGGGTTATAGCCCATGTTTTTTGAAATTTTGAAAAAAAAAGTTAGCCTCGTTTCTCATGATTTTGGACCGTGGGCTATAGCCCATATCGTACGGCATACTATAGCGCGCAGTTTTTCATCATTTTTGAAGATTTGAAAAAAATAACGAAATGACAAAAACGATGGGTTATAGCCCATGTTTTTTGAAATTTTGAAAAAAAAAGTTAGCCTCGTTTCTCATCATTTTGGACCGTGGGCTATAGCCCATATCATACGGCATACTATAGCGCGCAGTTTTTCATCATTTTTGAGGATTTGAAAAAAATGACGAAATGACAAAAACGATGGGTTATAGCCCATGTTTTTTGAAATTTTGAAAAAAAAAGTTAGCCTCGTTTCTCATCATTTTGGACCGTGGGCTATAGCCCATATCGTACGGCATACTATAGCGCGCAGTTTTTCATCATTTTTGAAGATTTGAAAAAAAATGACGAAATGACAAAAACGATGGGTTATAGCCCATGTTTTTTGAAATTTTGAAAAAAAAAGTTAGCCTCGTTTCTCATCATTTTGGACCGTGGGCTATAGCCCATATCGTACGGCATACTATAGCGCGCAGTTTTTCATCATTTTTGAGGATTTGAAAAAAATGACGAAATGACAAAAACGATGGGTTATAGCCCATGTTTTTTGAAATTTTGAAAAAAAAAGTTAGCCTCGTTTCTCATCATTTTGGACCATGGGCTATAGCCCATATCGTACGGCATACTATAGCGCGCCGTTTTTCATCATTTTTGAGGATTTGAAAAAAATGACGAAATGACAAAAACGATGGGTTATAGCCCATGTTTTTTGAAATTTTGAAAAAAAAAGTTAGCCTCGTTTCTCATCATTTTGGACCGTGGGCTATAGCCCATATCGTACGGCATACTATAGCGCGCAGTTTTTCATCATTTTTGAGGATTTGAAAAAAATGACGAAATGACAAAAACGATGGGTTATAGCCCATGTTTTTTGAAATTTTGAAAAAAAAAGTTAGCCTCGTTTCTCATCATTTTGGACCGTGGGCTATAGCCCATATCGTACGGCATACTATAGCGCGCAGTTTTTCATCATTTTTGAGGATTTGAAAAAAATGACGAAATGACAAAAACGATGGGTTATAGCCCATGTTTTTTGAAATTTTGAAAAAAAAAGTTAGCCTCGTTTCTCATCATTTTGGACCGTGGGCTATAGCCCATATCGTACGGCATACTATAGCGCGCAGTTTTTCATCATTTTTGAGGATTTGAAAAAAATGACGAAATGACAAAAACGATGGGTTATAGCCCATGTTTTTTGAAATTTTGAAAAAAAAAGTTAGCCTCGTTTCTCATCATTTTGGACCGTGGGCTATAGCCCATATCGTACGGCATACTATAGCGCGCAGTTTTTCATCATTTTTGAAGATTTGAAAAAAATGACGAAATGACAAAAACGATGGGTTATAGCCCATGTTTTTTGAAATTTTGGAAAAAAAAGTTAGCCTCGTTTCTCATCATTTTGGACCGTGGGCTATAGCCCATATCGTACGGCATACTATAGCGCACAGTTTTTCATCATTTTTGAAGATTTGAAAAAAATGACGAAATGACAAAAACGATGGATTATAGCACATGTTTTTTGAAATTTTGAAAAAAAAAGTTAGCCTCGTTTCTCATCATTTTGGACCCTGGGCTATAGCCCATATCGTACGGCATACTATAGCGCGCAGTTTTTCATCATTTTTGAGGATTTGAAAAAAATGACGAAATGACAAAAACGATGGGTTATAGCCCATGTTTTTTGAAATTTTGAGAAAAAAAAGTTAGCCTCGTTTCTCATCATTTTGGACCGTGGGCTATAGCCCATATCGTACGGCATACTATAGCGCGCAGTTTTTCATCATTTTTGAAGATTTGAAAAAAATGACGAAATGACAAAAACGATGGGTTATAGCCCATGTTTTTTGAAATTTTGAAAAAAAAAGTTAGCCTCGTTTCTCATCATTTTGGACCGTGGGCTATAGCCCATATCGTACGGCATACTATAGCGCACAGTTTTTCATCATTTTTGAAGATTTGAAAAAAATGACGAAATGACAAAAACGATGGATTATAGCCCATGTTTTTTGAAATTTTGAAAAAAAAAGTTAGCCTCGTTTCTCATCATTTTGGACCCTGGGCTATAGCCCATATCGTACGGCATACTATAGCGCGCAGTTTTTCATCATTTTTGAGGATTTGAAAAAAATTACGAAATGACAAAAACGATGGGTTATAGCCCATGTTTTTTGAAATTTTGGAAAAAAAAGTTAGCCTCGTTTCTCATCATTTTGGACCGTGGGCTATAGCCCATATCGTACGGCATACTATAGCGCGCAGTTTTTCATCATTTTTGAAGATTTGAAAAAAATGAAGAAATTACAAAAACGATGGGTTATAGCCCATGTTTTTTGAAATTTTGAAAAAAAAAGTTAGCCTCGTTTCTCATCATTTTGGACCGTGGGCTATAGCCCATATCGTACGGCATACTATAGCGCACAGTTTTTCATCATTTTTGAAGATTTGAAAAAAATGACGAAATGACAAAAACGATGGGTTATAGCCCATGTTTTTTGAAATTTTGAAAAAAAAAGTTAGCCTCGTTTCTCATCATTTTGGACCGTGGGCTATAGCCCATATCGTACGGCATACTATAGCGCGCAGTTTTTCATCATTTTTGAAGATTTGAAAAAAATGACGAAATGACAAAAACGATGGGTTATAGCCCATGTTTTTTGAAATTTTGAAAAAAAAAGTTAGCCTCGTTTCTCATCATTTTGGACCGTGGGCTATAGCCCATATCGTACGGCATACTATAGCGCACAGTTTTTCATCATTTTTGAAGATTTGAAAAAAATGACGAAATGACAAAAACGATGGGTTATAGCCCATGTTTTTTGAAATTTTGAAAAAAAAAGTTAGCCTCGTTTCTCATCATTTTGGACCGTGGGCTATAGCCCATATCGTACGGCATACTATAGCGCGCAGTTTTTCATCATTTTTGAGGATTTGAAAAAAATGACGAAATGACAAAAACGATGGGTTATAGCCCATGTTTTTTGAAATTTTGAAAAAAAAAGTTAGCCTCGTTTCTCATCATTTTGGACCGTGGGCTATAGCCCATATCGTACGGCATACTATAGCGCGCAGTTTTTCATCATTTTTGAGGATTTGAAAAAAATGACGAAATGACAAAAACGATGGGTTATAGCCCATGTTTTTTGAAATTTTGAAAAAAAAAGTTAGCCTCGTTTCTCATCATTTTGGACCGTGGGCTATAGCCCATATCGTACGGCATACTATAGCGCGCAGTTTTTCATCATTTTTGAGGATTTGAAAAAAATGACGAAATGACAAAAACGATGGGTTATAGCCCATGTTTTTTGAAATTTTGAAAAAAAAAGTTAGCCTCGTTTCTCATCATTTTGGACCGTGGGCTATAGCCCATATCGTACGGCATACTATAGCGCGCAGTTTTTCATCATTTTTGAAGATTTGAAAAAAATGACGAAATGACAAAAACGATGGGTTATAGCCCATGTTTTTTGAAATTTTGGAAAAAAAAGTTAGCCTCGTTTCTCATCATTTTGGACCGTGGGCTATAGCCCATATCGTACGGCATACTATAGCGCACAGTTTTTCATCATTTTTGAAGATTTGAAAAAAATGACGAAATGACAAAAACGATGGATTATAGCCCATGTTTTTTGAAATTTTGAAAAAAAAAGTTAGCCTCGTTTCTCATCATTTTGGACCGTGGGCTATAGCCCATATCGTACGGCATACTATAGCGCGCAGTTTTTCATCATTTTTGAGGATTTGAAAAAAATGACGAAATGACAAAAACGATGGGTTATAGCCCATGTTTTTTGAAATTTTGAAAAAAAAAGTTAGCCTCGTTTCTCATCATTTTGGACCGTGGGCTATAGCCCATATCGTACGGCATACTATAGCGCGCAGTTTTTCATCATTTTTGAAGATTTGAAAAAAATGACGAAATGACAAAAACGATGGGTTATAGCCCATGTTTTTTGAAATTTTGAAAAAAAAAGTTAGCCTCGTTTCTCATCATTTTGGACCGTGGGCTATAGCCCATATCGTACGGCATACTATAGCGCACAGTTTTTCATCATTTTTGAAGATTTGAAAAAAATGACGAAATGACAAAAACGATGGATTATAGCCCATGTTTTTTGAAATTTTGAAAAAAAAAGTTAGCCTCGTTTCTCATCATTTTGGACCGTGGGCTATAGCCCATATCGTACGGCATACTATAGCGCGCAGTTTTTCATCATTTTTGAAGATTTGAAAAAAATGACGAAATGACAAAAACGATGGGTTATAGCCCATGTTTTTTGAAATTTTGAAAAAAAAAGTTAGCCTCGTTTCTCATCATTTTGGACCATGGGCTATAGCCCATATCGTACGGCATACTATAGCGCGCCGTTTTTCATCATTTTTGAGGATTTGAAAAAAATGACGAAATGACAAAAACGATGGGTTATAGCCCATGTTTTTTGAAATTTTGAAAAAAAAAGTTAGCCTCGTTTCTCATCATTTTGGACCGTGGGCTATAGCCCATATCGTACGGCATACTATAGCGCGCAGTTTTTCATCATTTTTGAAGATTTGAAAAAAATGACGAAATGACAAAAACGATGGGTTATAGCCCATGTTTTTTGAAATTTTGAAAAAAAAAGTGGGCTATAGCCCATATCGTACGGCATACTATAGCGCGCAGTTTTTCATCATTTTTGAAGATTTGAAAAAAATGACGAAATGACAAAAACGATGGGTTATAGCCCATGTTTTTTGAAATTTTGAAAAAAAAAGTTAGCCTCGTTTCTCATCATTTTGGACCATGGGCTATAGCCCATATCGTACGGCATACTATAGCGCGCCGTTTTTCATCATTTTTGAGGATTTGAAAAAAATGACGAAATGACAAAAACGATGGGTTATAGCCCATGTTTTTTGAAATTTTGAAAAAAAAAGTTAGCCTCGTTTCTCATTATTTTGGACCGTGGGCTATAGCCCATATCGTACGGCATACTATAGCGCGCAGTTTTTCATCATTTTTGAAGATTTGAAAAAAATGACAAAAACGATGGGTTATAGCCCATGTTTTTTGAAATTTTGAAAAAAAAAGTTAGCCTCGTTTCTCATCATTTTGGACCGTGGGCTATAGCCCATATCGTACGGCATACTATAGCGCACAGTTTTTCGTCATTTTTGAGGATTTGAAAAAAATGACGAAATGACAAAAACGATGGGTTATAGCCCATGTTTTTTGAAATTTTGAAAAAAAAAGTTAGCCTCGTTTCTCATCATTTTGGACCGTGGGCTATAGCCCATATCGTACGGCATACTATAGCGCGCAGTTTTTCATCATTTTTGAGGATTTGAAAAAAATGACGAAATGACAAAAACGATGGGTTATAGCCCATGTTTTTTGAAATTTAAAAAAAAAAAGTTAGCCTCGTTTCTCATCATTTTGGACCATGGGCTATAGCCCATATCGTACGGCATACTATAGCGCGCCGTTTTTCATCATTTTTGAGGATTTGAAAAAAATGACGAAATGACAAAAACGATGGGTTATAGCCCATGTTTTTTGAAATTTTGAAAAAAAAAGTTAGCCTCGTTTCTCATCATTTTGGACCGTGGGCTATAGCCCATATTGTACGGCATACTATAGCGCGCAGTTTTTCATCATTTTTGAAGATTTAAAAAAAATGACGAAATGACAAAAACGATGGGTTATAGCCCATGTTTTTTGAAATTTTGAAAAAAAAAGTTAGCCTCGTTTCTCATCATTTTGGACCATGGGCTATAGCCCATATCGTACGGCATACTATAGCGCGCCGTTTTTCATCATTTTTGAGGATTTGAAAAAAATGACGAAATGACAAAAACGATGGGTTATAGCCCATGTTTTTTGAAATTTTGAAAAAAAAAGTTAGCCTCGTTTCTCATTATTTTGGACCGTGGGCTATAGCCCATATCGCACGGCATACTATAGCGCGCAGTTTTTCATCATTTTTGAAGATTTGAAAAAAATGACGAAATGACAAAAACGATGGGTTATAGCCCATGTTTTTTGAAATTTTGAAAAAAAAAGTTAGCCTCGTTTCTCATCATTTTGGACCATGGGCTATAGCCCATATCGTACGGCATACTATAGCGCGCCGTTTTTCATCATTTTTGAGGATTTGAAAAAAATGACGAAATGACAAAAACGATGGGTTATAGCCCATGTTTTTTGAAATTTTGAAAAAAAAAGTTAGCCTCGTTTCTCATCATTTTGGACCGTGGGCTATAGCCCATATCGTACGGCATACTATAGCGCGCAGTTTTTCATCATTTTTGAAGATTTGAAAAAAATGACGAAATGACAAAAACGATGGGTTATAGCCCATGTTTTTTGAAATTTTGAAAAAAAAAGTTAGCCTCGTTTCTCATCATTTTGGACCGTGGGCTATAGCCCATATCGTACGGCATACTATAGCGCGCAGTTTTTCATCATTTTTGAGGATTTGAAAAAAATGACGAAATGACAAAAACGATGGGTTATAGCCCATGTTTTTTGAAATTTTGAAAAAAAAAGTTAGCCTCGTTTCTCATCATTTTGGACCGTGGGCTATAGCCCATATCGTACGGCATACTATAGCGCGCAGTTTTTCATCATTTTTGAAGATTTGAAAAAAATGACGAAATGACAAAAACGATGGGTTATAGCCCATGTTTTTTGAAATTTTGAAAAAAAAAGTTAGCCTCGTTTCTCATCATTTTGGACCGTGGGCTATAGCCCATATCGTACGGCATACTATAGCGCACAGTTTTTCATCATTTTTGAAGATTTGAAAAAAATGACGAAATGACAAAAACGATGGGTTATAGCCCATGTTTTTTGAAATTTTGAAAAAAAAAGTGGGCTATAGCCCATATCGTACGGCATACTATAGCGCGCAGTTTTTCATCATTTTTGAAGATTTGAAAAAAATGACGAAATGACAAAAGCGATGGGTTATAGCCCATGTTTTTTGAAATTTTGAAAAAAAAAGTTAGCCTCGTTTCTCATCATTTTGGACCATGGGCTATAGCCCATATCGTACGGCATACTATAGCGCGCCGTTTTTCATCATTTTTGAGGATTTGAAAAAAATGACGAAATGACAAAAACGATGGGTTATAGCCCATGTTTTTTGAAATTTTGAAAAAAAAAGTTAGCCTCGTTTCTCATTATTTTGGACCGTGGGCTATAGCCCATATCGTACGGCATACTATAGCGCGCAGTTTTTCATCATTTTTGAAGATTTGAAAAAAATGACAAAAACGATGGGTTATAGCCCAAGTTTTTTGAAATTTTGAAAAAAAAAGTTAGCCTAGTTTCTCATCATTTTGGACCATGGGCTATAGCCCATATCGTACGGCATACTATAGCGCGCCGTTTTTCATCATTTTTGAGGATTTGAAAAAAATGACGAAATGACAAAAACGATGGGTTATAGCCCATGTTTTTTGAAATTTTGAAAAAAAAAGTTAGCCTCGTTTCTCATCATTTTGGACCGTGGGCTATAGCCCATATCGTACGGCATACTATAGCGCGCAGTTTTTCATCATTTTTGAGGATTTGAAAAAAATGACGAAATGACAAAAACGATGGGTTATAGCCCATGTTTTTTGAAATTTTGAAAAAAAAAGTTAGCCTCGTTTCTCATCATTTTGGACCGTGGGCTATAGCCCATATCGTACGGCATACTATAGCGCGCAGTTTTTCATCATTTTTGAAGATTTGAAAAAAATGACGAAATGACAAAAACGATGGGTTATAGCCCATGTTTTTTGAAATTTTGAAAAAAAAAGTTAGCCTCGTTTCTCATCATTTTGGACCATGGGCTATAGCCCATATCGTACGGCATACTATAGCGCGCCGTTTTTCATCATTTTTGAGGATTTGAAAAAAATGACGAAATGAAAAAAACGATGGGTTATAGCCCATGTTTTTTGAAATTTTGAAAAAAAAAGTTAGCCTCGTTTCTCATCATTTTGGACCGTGGGCTATAGCCCATATCGTACGGCATACTATAGCGCGCAGTTTTTCATCATTTTTGAAGATTTAAAAAAAATGACGAAATGACAAAAACGATGGGTTATAGCCCATGTTTTTTGAAATTTTGAAAAAAAAAGTTAGCCTCGTTTCTCATCATTTTGGACCATGGGCTATAGCCCATATCGTACGGCATACTATAGCGCGCCGTTTTTCATCATTTTTGAGGATTTGAAAAAAATGACGAAATGACAAAAACGATGGGTTATAGCCCATGTTTTTTGAAATTTTGAAAAAAAAAGTTAGCCTCGTTTCTCATTATTTTGGACCGTGGGCTATAGCCCATATCGCACGGCATACTATAGCGCGCAGTTTTTCATCATTTTTGAAGATTTGAAAAAAATGACGAAATGACAAAAACGATGGGTTATAGCCCATGTTTTTTGAAATTTTGAAAAAAAAAGTTAGCCTCGTTTCTCATCATTTTGGACCATGGGCTATAGCCCATATCGTACGGCATACTATAGCGCGCCGTTTTTCATCATTTTTGAGGATTTGAAAAAAATGACGAAATGACAAAAACGATGGGTTATAGCCCATGTTTTTTGAAATTTTGAAAAAAAAAGTTAGCCTCGTTTCTCATCATTTTGGACCGTGGGCTATAGCCCATATCGTACGGCATACTATAGCGCGCAGTTTTTCATCATTTTTGAAGATTTGAAAAAAATGACGAAATGACAAAAACGATGGGTTATAGCCCATGTTTTTTGAAATTTTGAAAAAAAAAGTTAGCCTCGTTTCTCATCATTTTGGACCGTGGGCTATAGCCCATATCGTACGGCATACTATAGCGCGCAGTTTTTCATCATTTTTGAAGATTTGAAAAAAATGACGAAATGACAAAAACGATGGGTTATAGCCCATGTTTTTTGAAATTTTGAAAAAAAAAAGTTAGCCTCGTTTCTCATCATTTTGGACCGTGGGCTATAGCCCATATCGTACGGCATACTATAGCGCGCAGTTTTTCATCATTTTTGAAGATTTAAAAAAAATGACGAAATGACAAAAACGATGGGTTATAGCCCATGTTTTTTGAAATTTTGAAAAAAAAAGTTAGCCTCGTTTCTCATCATTTTGGACCATGGGCTATAGCCCATATCGTACGGCATACTATAGCGCGCCGTTTTTCATCATTTTTGAGGATTTGAAAAAAATGACGAAATGACAAAAACGATGGGTTATAGCCCATGTTTTTTGAAATTTTGAAAAAAAAAGTTAGCCTCGTTTCTCATTATTTTGGACCGTGGGCTATAGCCCATATCGCACGGCATACTATAGCGCGCAGTTTTTCATCATTTTTGAAGATTTGAAAAAAATGACGAAATGACAAGAACGATGGGTTATAGCCCATGTTTTTTGAAATTTTGAAAAAAAAAGTTAGCCTCGTTTCTCATCATTTTGGACCATGGGCTATAGCCCATATCGTACGGCATACTATAGCGCGCCGTTTTTCATCATTTTTGAGGATTTGAAAAAAATGACGAAATGACAAAAACGATGGGTTATAGCCCATGTTTTTTGAAATTTTGAAAAAAAAAGTTAGCCTCGTTTCTCATCATTTTGGACCGTGGGCTATAGCCCATATCGTACGGCATACTATAGCGCGCAGTTTTTCATCATTTTTGAAGATTTAAAAAAAATGACGAAATGACAAAAACGATGGGTTATAGCCCATGTTTTTTGAAATTTTGAAAAAAAAAGTTAGCCTCGTTTCTCATCATTTTGGACCATGGGCTATAGCCCATATCGTACGGCATACTATAGCGCGCCGTTTTTCATCATTTTTGAGGATTTGAAAAAAATGACGAAATGACAAAAACGATGGGTTATAGCCCATGTTTTTTGAAATTTTGAAAAAAAAAGTTAGCCTCGTTTCTCATTATTTTGGACCGTGGGCTATAGCCCATATCGCACGGCATACTATAGCGCGCAGTTTTTCATCATTTTTGAAGATTTGAAAAAAATGACGAAATGACAAAAACGATGGGTTATAGCCCATGTTTTTTGAAATTTTGAAAAAAAAAGTTAGCCTCGTTTCTCATCATTTTGGACCATGGGCTATAGCCCATATCGTACGGCATACTATAGCGCGCCGTTTTTCATCATTTTTGAGGATTTGAAAAAAATGACGAAATGACAAAAACGATGGGTTATAGCCCATGTTTTTTGAAATTTTGAAAAAAAAAGTTAGCCTCGTTTCTCATCATTTTGGACCGTGGGCTATAGCCCATATCGTACGGCATACTATAGCGCGCAGTTTTTCATCATTTTTGAAGATTTGAAAAAAATGACGAAATGACAAAAACGATGGGTTATAGCCCATGTTTTTTGAAATTTTGAAAAAAAAAGTTAGCCTCGTTTCTCATCATTTTGGACCGTGGGCTATAGCCCATATCGTACGGCATACTATAGCGCGCAGTTTTTCATCATTTTTGAGGATTTGAAAAAAATGACGAAATGACAAAAACGATGGGTTATAGCCCATGTTTTTTGAAATTTTGAAAAAAAAAGTTAGCCTCGTTTCTCATCATTTTGGACCGTGGGCTATAGCCCATATCGTACGGCATACTATAGCGCGCAGTTTTTCATCATTTTTGAAGATTTGAAAAAAATGACGAAATGACAAAAACGATGGGTTATAGCCCATGTTTTTTGAAATTTTGAAAAAAAAAGTTAGCCTCGTTTCTCATCATTTTGGACCGTGGGCTATAGCCCATATCGTACGGCATACTATAGCGCACAGTTTTTCATCATTTTTGAAGATTTGAAAAAAATGACGAAATGACAAAAACGATGGGTTATAGCCCATGTTTTTTTAAATTTTGAAAAAAAAAGTGGGCTATAGCCCATATCGTACGGCATACTATAGCGCGCAGTTTTTCATCATTTTTGAAGATTTGAAAAAAATGACGAAATGACAAAAACGATGGGTTATAGCCCATGTTTTTTGAAATTTTGAAAAAAAAAGTTAGCCTCGTTTCTCATCATTTTGGACCATGGGCTATAGCCCATATCGTACGGCATACTATAGCGCGCCGTTTTTCATCATTTTTGAGGATTTGAAAAAAATGACGAAATGACAAAAACGATGGGTTATAGCCCATGTTTTTTGAAATTTTGAAAAAAAAAGTTAGCCTCGTTTCTCATTATTTTGGACCGTGGGCTATAGCCCATATCGTACGGCATACTATAGCGCGCAGTTTTTCATCATTTTTGAAGATTTGAAAAAAATGACAAAAACGATGGGTTATAGCCCATGTTTTTTGAAATTTTGAAAAAAAAAGTTAGCCTAGTTTCTCATCATTTTGGACCATGGGCTATAGCCCATATCGTACGGCATACTATAGCGCGCCGTTTTTCATCATTTTTGAGGATTTGAAAAAAATGACGAAATGACAAAAACGATGGGTTATAGCCCATGTTTTTTGAAATTTTGAAAAAAAAAGTTAGCCTCGTTTCTCATCATTTTGGACCGTGGGCTATAGCCCATATCGTACGGCATACTATAGCGCGCAGTTTTTCATCATTTTTGAGGATTTGAAAAAAATGACGAAATGACAAAAACGATGGGTTATAGCCCATGTTTTTTGAAATTTTGAAAAAAAAAGTTAGCCTCGTTTCTCATCATTTTGGACCGTGGGCTATAGCCCATATCGTACGGCATACTATAGCGCGCAGTTTTTCATCATTTTTGAAGATTTGAAAAAAATGACGAAATGACAAAAACGATGGGTTATAGCCCATGTTTTTTTAAATTTTGAAAAAAAAAGTTAGCCTCGTTTCTCATCATTTTGGACCGTGGGCTATAGCCCATATCGTACGGCATACTATAGCGCGCAGTTTTTCATCATTTTTGAAGATTTAAAAAAAATGACGAAATGACAAAAACGATGGGTTATAGCCCATGTTTTTTGAAATTTTGAAAAAAAAAGTTAGCCTCGTTTCTCATCATTTTGGACCATGGGCTATAGCCCATATCGTACGGCATACTATAGCGCGCCGTTTTTCATCATTTTTGAGGATTTGAAAAAAATGACGAAATGACAAAAACGATGGGTTATAGCCCATGTTTTTTGAAATTTTGAAAAAAAAAGTTAGCCTCGTTTCTCATTATTTTGGACCGTGGGCTATAGCCCATATCGCACGGCATACTATAGCGCGCAGTTTTTCATCATTTTTGAAGATTTGAAAAAAATGACGAAATGACAAAAACGATGGGTTATAGCCCATGTTTTTTGAAATTTTGAAAAAAAAAGTTAGCCTCGTTTCTCATCATTTTGGACCATGGGCTATAGCCCATATCGTACGGCATACTATAGCGCGCCGTTTTTCATCATTTTTGAGGATTTGAAAAAAATGACGAAATGACAAAAACGATGGGTTATAGCCCATGTTTTTTGAAATTTTGAAAAAAAAAGTTAGCCTCGTTTCTCATCATTTTGGACCGTGGGCTATAGCCCATATCGTACGGCATACTATAGCGCGCAGTTTTTCATCATTTTTGAAGATTTGAAAAAAATGACGAAATGACAAAAACGATGGGTTATAGCCCATGTTTTTTGAAATTTTGAAAAAAAAAGTTAGCCTCGTTTCTCATCATTTTGGACCGTGGGCTATAGCCCATATCGTACGGCATACTATAGCGCGCAGTTTTTCATCATTTTTGAGGATTTAAAAAAAATGACGAAATGACAAAAACGATGGGTTATAGCCCATGTTTTTTGAAATTTTGAAAAAAAAAGTTAGCCTCGTTTCTCATCATTTTGGACCGTGGGCTATAGCCCATATCGTACGGCATACTATAGCGCGCAGTTTTTCATCATTTTTGAAGATTTAAAAAAAATGACGAAATGACAAAAACGATGGGTTATAGCCCATGTTTTTTGAAATTTTGAAAAAAAAAGTTAGCCTCGTTTCTCATCATTTTGGACCATGGGCTATAGCCCATATCGTACGGCATACTATAGCGCGCCGTTTTTCATCATTTTTGAGGATTTGAAAAAAATGACGAAATGACAAAAACGATGGGTTATAGCCCATGTTTTTTGAAATTTTGAAAAAAAAAGTTAGCCTCGTTTCTCATCATTTTGGACCATGGGCTATAGCCCATATCGTACGGCATACTATAGCGCGCCGTTTTTCATCATTTTTGAGGATTTGAAAAAAATGACGAAATGACAAAAACGATGGGTTATAGCCCATGTTTTTTGAAATTTTGAAAAAAAAAGTTAGCCTCGTTTCTCATTATTTTGGACCGTGGGCTATAGCCCATATCGTACGGCATACTATAGCGCGCAGTTTTTCATCATTTTTGAAGATTTGAAAAAAATGACAAAAACGATGGGTTATAGCCCATGTTTTTTGAAATTTTGAAAAAAAAAGTTAGCCTCGTTTCTCATCATTTTGGACCGTGGGCTATAGCCCATATCGTACGGCATACTATAGCGCACAGTTTTTCGTCATTTTTGAGGATTTGAAAAAAATGACGAAATGACAAAAACGATGGGTTATAGCCCATGTTTTTTGAAATTTTGAAAAAAAAAGTTAGCCTCGTTTCTCATCATTTTGGACCGTGGGCTATAGCCCATATCGTACGGCATACTATAGCGCGCAGTTTTTCATCATTTTTGAGGATTTGAAAAAAATGACGAAATGACAAAAACGATGGGTTATAGCCCATGTTTTTTGAAATTTAAAAAAAAAAAGTTAGCCTCGTTTCTCATCATTTTGGACCATGGGCTATAGCCCATATCGTACGGCATACTATAGCGCGCCGTTTTTCATCATTTTTGAGGATTTGAAAAAAATGACGAAATGACAAAAACGATGGGTTATAGCCCATGTTTTTTGAAATTTTGAAAAAAAAAGTTAGCCTCGTTTCTCATCATTTTGGACCGTGGGCTATAGCCCATATTGTACGGCATACTATAGCGCGCAGTTTTTCATCATTTTTGAAGATTTAAAAAAAATGACGAAATGACAAAAACGATGGGTTATAGCCCATGTTTTTTGAAATTTTGAAAAAAAAAGTTAGCCTCGTTTCTCATCATTTTGGACCATGGGCTATAGCCCATATCGTACGGCATACTATAGCGCGCCGTTTTTCATCATTTTTGAGGATTTGAAAAAAATGACGAAATGACAAAAACGATGGGTTATAGCCCATGTTTTTTGAAATTTTGAAAAAAAAAGTTAGCCTCGTTTCTCATTATTTTGGACCGTGGGCTATAGCCCATATCGCACGGCATACTATAGCGCGCAGTTTTTCATCATTTTTGAAGATTTGAAAAAAATGACGAAATGACAAAAACGATGGGTTATAGCCCATGTTTTTTGAAATTTTGAAAAAAAAAGTTAGCCTCGTTTCTCATCATTTTGGACCGTGGGCTATAGCCCATATTGTACGGCATACTATAGCGCGCAGTTTTTCATCATTTTTGAAGATTTAAAAAAAATGACGAAATGACAAAAACGATGGGTTATAGCCCATGTTTTTTGAAATTTTGAAAAAAAAAGTTAGCCTCGTTTCTCATCATTTTGGACCATGGGCTATAGCCCATATCGTACGGCATACTATAGCGCGCCGTTTTTCATCATTTTTGAGGATTTGAAAAAAATGACGAAATGACAAAAACGATGGGTTATAGCCCATGTTTTTTGAAATTTTGAAAAAAAAAGTTAGCCTCGTTTCTCATTATTTTGGACCGTGGGCTATAGCCCATATCGCACGGCATACTATAGCGCGCAGTTTTTCATCATTTTTGAAGATTTGAAAAAAATGACGAAATGACAAAAACGATGGGTTATAGCCCATGTTTTTTGAAATTTTGAAAAAAAAAGTTAGCCTCGTTTCTCATCATTTTGGACCATGGGCTATAGCCCATATCGTACGGCATACTATAGCGCGCCGTTTTTCATCATTTTTGAGGATTTGAAAAAAATGACGAAATGACAAAAACGATGGGTTATAGCCCATGTTTTTTGAAATTTTGAAAAAAAAAGTTAGCCTCGTTTCTCATCATTTTGGACCGTGGGCTATAGCCCATATCGTACGGCATACTATAGCGCGCAGTTTTTCATCATTTTTGAAGATTTGAAAAAAATGACGAAATGACAAAAACGATGGGTTATAGCCCATGTTTTTTGAAATTTTGAAAAAAAAAGTTAGCCTCGTTTCTCATCATTTTGGACCGTGGGCTATAGCCCATATCGTACGGCATACTATAGCGCGCAGTTTTTCATCATTTTTGAGGATTTGAAAAAAATGACGAAATGACAAAAACGATGGGTTATAGCCCATGTTTTTTGAAATTTTGAAAAAAAAAGTTAGCCTCGTTTCTCATCATTTTGGACCGTGGGCTATAGCCCATATCGTACGGCATACTATAGCGCGCAGTTTTTCATCATTTTTGAAGATTTGAAAAAAATGACGAAATGACAAAAACGATGGGTTATAGCCCATGTTTTTTGAAATTTTGAAAAAAAAAGTTAGCCTCGTTTCTCATCATTTTGGACCGTGGGCTATAGCCCATATCGTACGGCATACTATAGCGCACAGTTTTTCATCATTTTTGAAGATTTGAAAAAAATGACGAAATGACAAAAACGATGGGTTATAGCCCATGTTTTTTGAAATTTTGAAAAAAAAAGTGGGCTATAGCCCATATCGTACGGCATACTATAGCGCGCAGTTTTTCATCATTTTTGAAGATTTGAAAAAAATGACGAAATGACAAAAGCGATGGGTTATAGCCCATGTTTTTTGAAATTTTGAAAAAAAAAGTTAGCCTCGTTTCTCATCATTTTGGACCATGGGCTATAGCCCATATCGTACGGCATACTATAGCGCGCCGTTTTTCATCATTTTTGAGGATTTGAAAAAAATGACGAAATGACAAAAACGATGGGTTATAGCCCATGTTTTTTGAAATTTTGAAAAAAAAAGTTAGCCTCGTTTCTCATTATTTTGGACCGTGGGCTATAGCCCATATCGTACGGCATACTATAGCGCGCAGTTTTTCATCATTTTTGAAGATTTGAAAAAAATGACAAAAACGATGGGTTATAGCCCATGTTTTTTGAAATTTTGAAAAAAAAAGTTAGCCTAGTTTCTCATCATTTTGGACCATGGGCTATAGCCCATATCGTACGGCATACTATAGCGCGCCGTTTTTCATCATTTTTGAGGATTTGAAAAAAATGACGAAATGACAAAAACGATGGGTTATAGCCCATGTTTTTTGAAATTTTGAAAAAAAAAGTTAGCCTCGTTTCTCATCATTTTGGACCGTGGGCTATAGCCCATATCGTACGGCATACTATAGCGCGCAGTTTTTCATCATTTTTGAGGATTTGAAAAAAATGACGAAATGACAAAAACGATGGGTTATAGCCCATGTTTTTTGAAATTTTGAAAAAAAAAGTTAGCCTCGTTTCTCATCATTTTGGACCGTGGGCTATAGCCCATATCGTACGGCATACTATAGCGCGCAGTTTTTCATCATTTTTGAAGATTTGAAAAAAATGACGAAATGACAAAAACGATGGGTTATAGCCCATGTTTTTTGAAATTTTGAAAAAAAAAGTTAGCCTCGTTTCTCATCATTTTGGACCATGGGCTATAGCCCATATCGTACGGCATACTATAGCGCGCCGTTTTTCATCATTTTTGAGGATTTGAAAAAAATGACGAAATGAAAAAAACGATGGGTTATAGCCCATGTTTTTTGAAATTTTGAAAAAAAAAGTTAGCCTCGTTTCTCATCATTTTGGACCGTGGGCTATAGCCCATATCGTACGGCATACTATAGCGCGCAGTTTTTCATCATTTTTGAAGATTTAAAAAAATGACGAAATGACAAAAACGATGGGTTATAGCCCATGTTTTTTGAAATTTTGAAAAAAAAAGTTAGCCTCGTTTCTCATCATTTTGGACCATGGGCTATAGCCCATATCGTACGGCATACTATAGCGCGCCGTTTTTCATCATTTTTGAGGATTTGAAAAAAATGACGAAATGACAAAAACGATGGGTTATAGCCCATGTTTTTTGAAATTTTGAAAAAAAAAGTTAGCCTCGTTTCTCATTATTTTGGACCGTGGGCTATAGCCCATATCGCACGGCATACTATAGCGCGCAGTTTTTCATCATTTTTGAAGATTTGAAAAAAATGACGAAATGACAAAAACGATGGGTTATAGCCCATGTTTTTTGAAATTTTGAAAAAAAAAGTTAGCCTCGTTTCTCATCATTTTGGACCATGGGCTATAGCCCATATCGTACGGCATACTATAGCGCGCCGTTTTTCATCATTTTTGAGGATTTGAAAAAAATGACGAAATGACAAAAACGATGGGTTATAGCCCATGTTTTTTGAAAATTTGAAAAAAAAAGTTAGCCTCGTTTCTCATCATTTTGGACCGTGGGCTATAGCCCATATCGTACGGCATACTATAGCGCGCAGTTTTTCATCATTTTTGAAGATTTGAAAAAAATGACGAAATGACAAAAACGATGGGTTATAGCCCATGTTTTTTGAAATTTTGAAAAAAAAAGTTAGCCTCGTTTCTCATCATTTTGGACCGTGGGCTATAGCCCATATCGTACGGCATACTATAGCGCGCAGTTTTTCATCATTTTTGAAGATTTGAAAAAAATGACGAAATGACAAAAACGATGGGTTATAGCCCATGTTTTTTGAAATTTTGAAAAAAAAAAGTTAGCCTCGTTTCTCATCATTTTGGACCGTGGGCTATAGCCCATATCGTACGGCATACTATAGCGCGCAGTTTTTCATCATTTTTGAAGATTTAAAAAAAATGACGAAATGACAAAAACGATGGGTTATAGCCCATGTTTTTTGAAATTTTGAAAAAAAAAGTTAGCCTCGTTTCTCATCATTTTGGACCATGGGCTATAGCCCATATCGTACGGCATACTATAGCGCGCCGTTTTTCATCATTTTTGAGGATTTGAAAAAAATGACGAAATGACAAAAACGATGGGTTATAGCCCATGTTTTTTGAAATTTTGAAAAAAAAAGTTAGCCTCGTTTCTCATTATTTTGGACCGTGGGCTATAGCCCATATCGCACGGCATACTATAGCGCGCAGTTTTTCATCATTTTTGAAGATTTGAAAAAAATGACGAAATGACAAGAACGATGGGTTATAGCCCATGTTTTTTGAAATTTTGAAAAAAAAAGTTAGCCTCGTTTCTCATCATTTTGGACCATGGGCTATAGCCCATATCGTACGGCATACTATAGCGCGCCGTTTTTCATCATTTTTGAGGATTTGAAAAAAATGACGAAATGACAAAAACGATGGGTTATAGCCCATGTTTTTTGAAATTTTGAAAAAAAAAGTTAGCCTCGTTTCTCATCATTTTGGACCGTGGGCTATAGCCCATATCGTACGGCATACTATAGCGCGCAGTTTTTCATCATTTTTGAAGATTTAAAAAAAATGACGAAATGACAAAAACGATGGGTTATAGCCCATGTTTTTTGAAATTTTGAAAAAAAAAGTTAGCCTCGTTTCTCATCATTTTGGACCATGGGCTATAGCCCATATCGTACGGCATACTATAGCGCGCCGTTTTTCATCATTTTTGAGGATTTGAAAAAAATGACGAAATGACAAAAACGATGGGTTATAGCCCATGTTTTTTGAAATTTTGAAAAAAAAAGTTAGCCTCGTTTCTCATTATTTTGGACCGTGGGCTATAGCCCATATCGCACGGCATACTATAGCGCGCAGTTTTTCATCATTTTTGAAGATTTGAAAAAAATGACGAAATGACAAAAACGATGGGTTATAGCCCATGTTTTTTGAAATTTTGAAAAAAAAAGTTAGCCTCGTTTCTCATCATTTTGGACCATGGGCTATAGCCCATATCGTACGGCATACTATAGCGCGCCGTTTTTCATCATTTTTGAGGATTTGAAAAAAATGACGAAATGACAAAAACGATGGGTTATAGCCCATGTTTTTTGAAATTTTGAAAAAAAAAGTTAGCCTCGTTTCTCATCATTTTGGACCGTGGGCTATAGCCCATATCGTACGGCATACTATAGCGCGCAGTTTTTCATCATTTTTGAAGATTTGAAAAAAATGACGAAATGACAAAAACGATGGGTTATAGCCCATGTTTTTTGAAATTTTGAAAAAAAAAGTTAGCCTCGTTTCTCATCATTTTGGACCGTGGGCTATAGCCCATATCGTACGGCATACTATAGCGCGCAGTTTTTCATCATTTTTGAGGATTTGAAAAAAATGACGAAATGACAAAAACGATGGGTTATAGCCCATGTTTTTTGAAATTTTGAAAAAAAAAGTTAGCCTCGTTTCTCATCATTTTGGACCGTGGGCTATAGCCCATATCGTACGGCATACTATAGCGCGCAGTTTTTCATCATTTTTGAAGATTTGAAAAAAATGACGAAATGACAAAAACGATGGGTTATAGCCCATGTTTTTTGAAATTTTGAAAAAAAAAGTTAGCCTCGTTTCTCATCATTTTGGACCGTGGGCTATAGCCCATATCGTACGGCATACTATAGCGCACAGTTTTTCATCATTTTTGAAGATTTGAAAAAAATGACGAAATGACAAAAACGATGGGTTATAGCCCATGTTTTTTTAAATTTTGAAAAAAAAAGTGGGCTATAGCCCATATCGTACGGCATACTATAGCGCGCAGTTTTTCATCATTTTTGAAGATTTGAAAAAAATGACGAAATGACAAAAACGATGGGTTATAGCCCATGTTTTTTGAAATTTTGAAAAAAAAGTTAGCCTCGTTTCTCATCATTTTGGACCATGGGCTATAGCCCATATCGTACGGCATACTATAGCGCGCCGTTTTTCATCATTTTTGAGGATTTGAAAAAAATGACGAAATGACAAAAACGATGGGTTATAGCCCATGTTTTTTGAAATTTTGAAAAAAAAAGTTAGCCTCGTTTCTCATTATTTTGGACCGTGGGCTATAGCCCATATCGTACGGCATACTATAGCGCGCAGTTTTTCATCATTTTTGAAGATTTGAAAAAAATGACAAAAACGATGGGTTATAGCCCATGTTTTTTGAAATTTTGAAAAAAAAAGTTAGCCTAGTTTCTCATCATTTTGGACCATGGGCTATAGCCCATATCGTACGGCATACTATAGCGCGCCGTTTTTCATCATTTTTGAGGATTTGAAAAAAATGACGAAATGACAAAAACGATGGGTTATAGCCCATGTTTTTTGAAATTTTGAAAAAAAAAGTTAGCCTCGTTTCTCATCATTTTGGACCGTGGGCTATAGCCCATATCGTACGGCATACTATAGCGCGCAGTTTTTCATCATTTTTGAGGATTTGAAAAAAATGACGAAATGACAAAAACGATGGGTTATAGCCCATGTTTTTTGAAATTTTGAAAAAAAAAGTTAGCCTCGTTTCTCATCATTTTGGACCGTGGGCTATAGCCCATATCGTACGGCATACTATAGCGCGCAGTTTTTCATCATTTTTGAAGATTTGAAAAAAATGACGAAATGACAAAAACGATGGGTTATAGCCCATGTTTTTTTAAATTTTGAAAAAAAAAGTTAGCCTCGTTTCTCATCATTTTGGACCGTGGGCTATAGCCCATATCGTACGGCATACTATAGCGCGCAGTTTTTCATCATTTTTGAAGATTTAAAAAAAATGACGAAATGACAAAAACGATGGGTTATAGCCCATGTTTTTTGAAATTTTGAAAAAAAAAGTTAGCCTCGTTTCTCATCATTTTGGACCATGGGCTATAGCCCATATCGTACGGCATACTATAGCGCGCCGTTTTTCATCATTTTTGAGGATTTGAAAAAAATGACGAAATGACAAAAACGATGGGTTATAGCCCATGTTTTTTGAAATTTTGAAAAAAAAAGTTAGCCTCGTTTCTCATTATTTTGGACCGTGGGCTATAGCCCATATCGCACGGCATACTATAGCGCGCAGTTTTTCATCATTTTTGAAGATTTGAAAAAAATGACGAAATGACAAAAACGATGGGTTATAGCCCATGTTTTTTGAAATTTTGAAAAAAAAAGTTAGCCTCGTTTCTCATCATTTTGGACCATGGGCTATAGCCCATATCGTACGGCATACTATAGCGCGCCGTTTTTCATCATTTTTGAGGATTTGAAAAAAATGACGAAATGACAAAAACGATGGGTTATAGCCCATGTTTTTTGAAATTTTGAAAAAAAAAGTTAGCCTCGTTTCTCATCATTTTGGACCGTGGGCTATAGCCCATATCGTACGGCATACTATAGCGCGCAGTTTTTCATCATTTTTGAAGATTTGAAAAAAATGACGAAATGACAAAAACGATGGGTTATAGCCCATGTTTTTTGAAATTTTGAAAAAAAAAGTTAGCCTCGTTTCTCATTATTTTGGACCGTGGGCTATAGCCCATATCGCACGGCATACTATAGCGCGCAGTTTTTCATCATTTTTGAAGATTTGAAAAAAATGACGAAATGACAAAAACGATGGGTTATAGCCCATGTTTTTTGAAATTTTGAAAAAAAAAGTTAGCCTCGTTTCTCATCATTTTGGACCATGGGCTATAGCCCATATCGTACGGCATACTATAGCGCGCCGTTTTTCATCATTTTTGAGGATTTGAAAAAAATGACGAAATGACAAAAACGATGGGTTATAGCCCATGTTTTTTGAAATTTTGAAAAAAAAAGTTAGCCTCGTTTCTCATCATTTTGGACCGTGGGCTATAGCCCATATCGTACGGCATACTATAGCGCGCAGTTTTTCATCATTTTTGAAGATTTGAAAAAAATGACGAAATGACAAAAACGATGGGTTATAGCCCATGTTTTTTGAAATTTTGAAAAAAAAAGTTAGCCTCGTTTCTCATCATTTTGGACCGTGGGCTATAGCCCATATCGTACGGCATACTATAGCGCGCAGTTTTTCATCATTTTTGAGGATTTAAAAAAAATGACGAAATGACAAAAACGATGGGTTATAGCCCATGTTTTTTGAAATTTTGAAAAAAAAAGTTAGCCTCGTTTCTCATCATTTTGGACCGTGGGCTATAGCCCATATCGTACGGCATACTATAGCGCGCAGTTTTTCATCATTTTTGAAGATTTAAAAAAAATGACGAAATGACAAAAATGATGGGTTATAGCCCATGTTTTTTGAAATTTTGAAAAAAAAAGTTAGCCTCGTTTCTCATCATTTTGGACCGTGGGCTATAGCCCATATCGTACGGCATACTATAGCGCGCAGTTTTTCATCATTTTTGAAGATTTGAAAAAAATGACGAAATGACAAAAACGATGGGCCCATGTTTTTTGAAATTTTGAAAAAAAAAGTTAGCCTCGTTTCTCATCATTTTGGACCGTGGGCTATAGCCCATATCGTACGGCATACTATAGCGCGCAGTTTTTCATCATTTTTGAAGATTTGAAAAAAATGACGAAATGACAAAAACGATGGGTTATAGCCCATGTTTTTTTAAATTTTGAAAAAAAAAGTTAGCCTCGTTTCTCATCATTTTGGACCGTGGGCTATAGCCCATATCGTACGGCATACTATAGCGCGCAGTTTTTCATCATTTTTGAAGATTTAAAAAAAATGACGAAATGACAAAAACGATGGGTTATAGCCCATGTTTTTTGAAATTTTGAAAAAAAAAGTTAGCCTCGTTTCTCATCATTTTGGACCATGGGCTATAGCCCATATCGTACGGCATACTATAGCGCGCCGTTTTTCATCATTTTTGAGGATTTGAAAAAAATGACGAAATGACAAAAACGATGGGTTATAGCCCATGTTTTTTGAAATTTTGAAAAAAAAAGTTAGCCTCGTTTCTCATTATTTTGGACCGTGGGCTATAGCCCATATCGCACGGCATACTATAGCGCGCAGTTTTTCATCATTTTTGAAGATTTGAAAAAAATGACGAAATGACAAAAACGATGGGTTATAGCCCATGTTTTTTGAAATTTTGAAAAAAAAAGTTAGCCTCGTTTCTCATCATTTTGGACCATGGGCTATAGCCCATATCGTACGGCATACTATAGCGCGCCGTTTTTCATCATTTTTGAGGATTTGAAAAAAATGACGAAATGACAAAAACGATGGGTTATAGCCCATGTTTTTTGAAATTTTGAAAAAAAAAGTTAGCCTCGTTTCTCATCATTTTGGACCGTGGGCTATAGCCCATATCGTACGGCATACTATAGCGCGCAGTTTTTCATCATTTTTGAAGATTTGAAAAAAATGACGAAATGACAAAAACGATGGGTTATAGCCCATGTTTTTTGAAATTTTGAAAAAAAAAGTTAGCCTCGTTTCTCATCATTTTGGACCGTGGGCTATAGCCCATATCGTACGGCATACTATAGCGCGCAGTTTTTCATCATTTTTGAGGATTTAAAAAAAATGACGAAATGACAAAAACGATGGGTTATAGCCCATGTTTTTTGAAATTTTGAAAAAAAAAGTTAGCCTCGTTTCTCATCATTTTGGACCGTGGGCTATAGCCCATATCGTACGGCATACTATAGCGCGCAGTTTTTCATCATTTTTGAAGATTTAAAAAAAATGACGAAATGACAAAAACGATGGGTTATAGCCCATGTTTTTTGAAATTTTGAAAAAAAAAGTTAGCCTCGTTTCTCATCATTTTGGACCATGGGCTATAGCCCATATCGTACGGCATACTATAGCGCGCCGTTTTTCATCATTTTTGAGGATTTGAAAAAAATGACGAAATGACAAAAACGATGGGTTATAGCCCATGTTTTTTGAAATTTTGAAAAAAAAAGTTAGCCTCGTTTCTCATCATTTTGGACCATGGGCTATAGCCCATATCGTACGGCATACTATAGCGCGCCGTTTTTCATCATTTTTGAGGATTTGAAAAAAATGACGAAATGACAAAAATGATGGGTTATAGCCCATGTTTTTTGAAATTTTGAAAAAAAAAGTTAGCCTCGTTTCTCATCATTTTGGACCGTGGGCTATAGCCCATATCGTACGGCATACTATAGCGCGCAGTTTTTCATCATTTTTGAAGATTTGAAAAAAATGACGAAATGACAAAAACGATGGGCCCATGTTTTTTGAAATTTTGAAAAAAAAAGTTAGCCTCGTTTCTCATCATTTTGGACCGTGGGCTATAGCCCATATCGTACGGCATACTATAGCGCGCAGTTTTTCATCATTTTTGAGGATTTGAAAAAAATGACGAAATGACAAAAACGATGGGCTATAGCCCGAGTTTTTTGAAATTTTGGAAAAAAAAGTTAGCCTCGTTTCTCATCATTTTGGACCGTGGGCTATAGCCCATATCGTACGGCATACTATAGCGCGCAGTTTTTCATCATTTTTGAAGATTTGAAAAAAATGACGAAATGACAAAAACGATGGGTTATAGCCCATGTTTTTTGAAATTTTGAAAAAAAAAGTTAGCCTCGTTTCTCATCATTTTGGACCGTGGGCTATAGCCCATATCGTACGGCATACTATAGCGCACAGTTTTTCATCATTTTTGAAGATTTGAAAAAAATGACGAAATGACAAAAACGATGGATTATAGCCCATGTTTTTTGAAATTTTGAAAAAAAAAGTTAGCCTCGTTTCTCATCATTTTGGACCCTGGGCTATAGCCCATATCGTACGGCATACTATAGCGCGCAGTTTTTCATCATTTTTGAGGATTTGAAAAAAATGACGAAATGACAAAAACGATGGGTTATAGCCCATGTTTTTTGAAATTTTGGAAAAAAAAGTTAGCCTCGTTTCTCATCATTTTGGACCGTGGGCTATAGCCCATATCGTACGGCATACTATAGCGCGCAGTTTTTCATCATTTTTGAAGATTTGAAAAAAATGACGAAATGACAAAAACGATGGGTTATAGCCCATGTTTTTTGAAATTTTGAAAAAAAAAGTTAGCCTCGTTTCTCATCATTTTGGACCGTGGGCTATAGCCCATATCGTACGGCATACTATAGCGCGCAGTTTTTCATCATTTTTGAAGATTTGAAAAAAATGACGAAATGACAAAAACGATGGGTTATAGCCCATGTTTTTTGAAATTTTGAAAAAAAAAGTTAGCCTCGTTTCTCATCATTTTGGACCGTGGGCTATAGCCCATATCGTACGGCATACTATAGCGCGCAGTTTTTCATCATTTTTGAAGATTTGAAAAAAATGACGAAATGACAAAAACGATGGGTTATAGCCCATGTTTTTTGAAATTTTGAAAAAAAAAGTTAGCCTCGTTTCTCATCATTTTGGACCGTGGGCTATAGCCCATATCGTACGGCATACTATAGCGCGCAGTTTTTCATCATTTTTGAGGATTTGAAAAAAATGACGAAATGACAAAAACGATGGGTTATAGCCCATGTTTTTTGAAATTTTGAAAAAAAAAGTTAGCCTCGTTTCTCATCATTTTGGACCGTGGGCTATAGCCCATATCGTACGGCATACTATAGCGCGCAGTTTTTCATCATTTTTGAAGATTTGAAAAAAATGACGAAATGACAAAAACGATGGGTTATAGCCCATGTTTTTTGAAATTTTGAAAAAAAAAGTTAGCCTAGTTTCTCATCATTTTGGACCGTGGGCTATAGCCCATATCGTACGGCATACTATAGCGCGCAGTTTTTCATCATTTTTGAAGATTTAAAAAAAATGACGAAATGACAAAAACGATGGGTTATAGCCCATGTTTTTTGAAATTTTGAAAAAAAAAGTTAGCCTCGTTTCTCATCATTTTGGACCATGGGCTATAGCCCATATCGTACGGCATACTATAGCGCGCCGTTTTTCATCATTTTTGAGGATTTGAAAAAAATGACGAAATGACAAAAACGATGGGTTATAGCCCATGTTTTTTGAAATTTTGAAAAAAAAAGTTAGCCTCGTTTCTCATTATTTTGGACCGTGGGCTATAGCCCATATCGCACGGCATACTATAGCGCGCAGTTTTTCATCATTTTTGAAGATTTGAAAAAAATGACGAAATGACAAAAACGATGGGTTATAGCCCATGTTTTTTGAAATTTTGAAAAAAAAAGTTAGCCTCGTTTCTCATCATTTTGGACCATGGGCTATAGCCCATATCGTACGGCATACTATAGCGCGCCGTTTTTCATCATTTTTGAGGATTTGAAAAAAATGACGAAATGACGAAAACGATGGGTTATAGCCCATGTTTTTTGAAATTTTGAAAAAAAAAGTTAGCCTCGTTTCTCATCATTTTGGACCGTGGGCTATAGCCCATATCGTACGGCATACTATAGCGCGCAGTTTTTCATCATTTTTGAAGATTTGAAAAAAATGACGAAATGACAAAAACGATGGGTTATAGCCCATGTTTTTTGAAATTTTGAAAAAAAAAGTTAGCCTCGTTTCTCATCATTTTGGACCGTGGGCTATAGCCCATATCGTACGGCATACTATAGCGCGCAGTTTTTCATCATTTTTGAGGATTTGAAAAAAATGACGAAATGACAAAAACGATGGGTTATAGCCCATGTTTTTTGAAATTTTGAAAAAAAAAGTTAGCCTCGTTTCTCATCATTTTGGACCGTGGGCTATAGCCCATATCGTACGGCATACTATAGCGCGCAGTTTTTCATCATTTTTGAAGATTTGAAAAAAATGACGAAATGACAAAAACGATGGGTTATAGCCCATGTTTTTTGAAATTTTGAAAAAAAAAGTTAGCCTCGTTTCTCATCATTTTGGACCGTGGGCTATAGCCCATATCGTACGGCATACTATAGCGCACAGTTTTTCATCATTTTTGAAGATTTGAAAAAAATGACGAAATGACAAAAACGATGGATTATAGCCCATGTTTTTTGAAATTTTGAAAAAAAAAAGTTAGCCTCGTTTCTCATCATTTTGGACCCTGGGCTATAGCCCATATCGTACGGCATACTATAGCGCGCAGTTTTTCATCATTTTTGAGGATTTGAAAAAAATGACGAAATGACAAAAACGATGGGTTATAGCCCATGTTTTTTGAAATTTTGGAAAAAAAAGTTAGCCTCGTTTCTCATCATTTTGGACCGTGGGCTATAGCCCATATCGTACGGCATACTATAGCGCGCAGTTTTTCATCATTTTTGAAGATTTGAAAAAAATGACGAAATGACAAAAACGATGGGTTATAGCCCATGTTTTTTGAAATTTTGAAAAAAAAAGTTAGCCTCGTTTCTCATCATTTTGGACCGTGGGCTATAGCCCATATCGTACGGCATACTATAGCGCGCAGTTTTTCATCATTTTTGAAGATTTGAAAAAAATGACGAAATGACAAAAACGATGGGTTATAGCCCATGTTTTTTGAAATTTTGAAAAAAAAAGTTAGCCTCGTTTCTCATCATTTTGGACCGTGGGCTATAGCCCATATCGTACGGCATACTATGAGAGACAGCGAGATCAATTCGTGGCGGCGACGACTCGCCACGACCTATTTTTTTACGCCATGACGTATTCTTCATTATCCGCCGTGGCGAGTACAGAATCCGCCATGGCGAGTACAGAATCCGCCATGGCGGGGACTCGCCACGACCTATTTTTTTACGCCATGACGTATTCTTCATTATCCGCCGTGGCGAGTACAGAATCCGCCATTGTTTATTTTTTTTTTGCGTGCCGTGGTGCAGGTTTTATTGTCCTACTAGTACTATTCCCGGAATTATTTTATCCTCTTGTAGCGTAACGGTTAGCGCTCTCGCCCCTATAGTCAAGGCACTGTGCCGGGCCAGGTTCAATTCTTGCAAAAAACAAACTTTTTTTTTTTAAAGTTATTTTTTTACCCGTACATACAGTGTGTGTGCGTGCGTGCGTATACAGTGTGCGTGCGTGTATGCGTGCGTGCGTATACAGTGTGTGTGTGTGTGTGTGTGTGTGTGTGTGTGCGTGCGTGCTTCATCGTATTTATTATTATTATTATTATTATTAATATGCAGGTAATAATAATAAATACGATGAAGCACGCACGCACGCATATACAGTGTGTGTGCGTGCGTGCGTATACAGTGTGCGTGCGTGTATGCGTGCGTATACAGTGTGTGTGTGTGCGTGCGTGCGTGCTTCATCGTATTTATTATTATTACCTGCATATTAATAATAATAATAATAATAATAAATAGGATGAAGCACGCACGCACACACACTGTATACGCACGCACGCATACACGCACGCACACTGTATACGCACGCACGCACACACACTGTATGTACGGGTAAAAAAATAACTTTAAAAAAAAAAAGTTTGTTTTTTGCAAGAATCGAACCTGGCCCGGCACAGTGCCTTGACTATAGGGGCGAGAGCGCTAACCGTTACGCTACAAGAGGATGAAATAATTCCGAGAATAGTACTAGTAGGACAATAAAACCTGCACCACGGCACGCAAAAAAAAAATAAACAATGGCGGATTCTGTACTCGCCACGGCGGATAATGAAGAATACGTCATGGCGTAAAAAAATAGGTCGTGGCGAGTCGTCGCCGCCACGAATTGATCTCGCTCCACCTGCATACTATAGCGCACAGTTTTTCATCATTTTTGAAGATTTGAAAAAAATGACGAAATGACAAAAACGATGGATTATAGCCCATGTTTTTTGAAATTTTGAAAAAAAAAGTTAGCCTCGTTTCTCATCATTTTGGACCCTGGGCTATAGCCCATATCGTACGGCATACTATAGCGCGCAGTTTTTCATCATTTTTGAGGATTTGAAAAAAATTACGAAATGACAAAAACGATGGGTTATAGCCCATGTTTTTTGAAATTTTGGAAAAAAAAGTTAGCCTCGTTTCTCATCATTTTGGACCGTGGGCTATAGCCCATATCGTATGGCATACTATAGCGCGCAGTTTTTCATCATTTTTGAGGATTTGAAAAAAATGACAAAATGACAAAAACGATGGGTTATAGCCCATGTTTTTTGAAATTTTGGAAAAAAAAGTTAGCCTCGTTTCTCATCATTTTGGACCGTGGGCTATAGCCCATATCGTACGGCATACTATAGCGCGCAGTTTTTCATCATTTTTGAAGATTTGAAAAAAATGACGAAATGACAAAAACGATGGGTTATAGCCCATGTTTTTTGAAATTTTGAAAAAAAAAGTTAGCCTCGTTTCTCATCATTTTGGACCGTGGGCTATAGCCCATATCGTACGCCATACTATAGCGCACAGTTTTTCATCATTTTTGAAGATTTGAAAAAAATGACGAAATGACAAAAACGATGGATTATAGCCCATGTTTTTTGAAATTTTGAAAAAAAAAGTTAGCCTCGTTTCTCATCATTTTGGACCCTGGGCTATAGCCCATATCGTACGGCATACTATAGCGCGCAGTTTTTCATCATTTTTGAGGATTTGAAAAAAATTACGAAATGACAAAAACGATGGGTTATAGCCCATGTTTTTTGAAATTTTGGAAAAAAAAGTTAGCCTCGTTTCTCATCATTTTGGACCGTGGGCTATAGCCCATATCGTACGGCATACTATAGCGCGCAGTTTTTCATCATTTTTGAGGATTTGAAAAAAATGACGAAATGACAAAAACGATGGGTTATAGCCCATGTTTTTTGAAATTTTGGAAAAAAAAGTTAGCCTCGTTTCTCATCATTTTGGACCGTGGGCTATAGCCCATATCGTACGGCATACTATAGCGCGCAGTTTTTCATCATTTTTGAAGATTTGAAAAAAATGACGAAATGACAAAAACGATGGGTTATAGCCCATGTTTTTTGAAATTTTGAAAAAAAAAGTTAGCCTCGTTTCTCATCATTTTGGACCGTGGGCTATAGCCCATATCGTACGGCATACTATAGCGCACAGTTTTTCATCATTTTTGAAGATTTGAAAAAAATGACGAAATGACAAAAACGATGGGTTATAGCCCATGTTTTTTGAAATTTTGAAAAAAAAAGTTAGCCTCGTTTCTCATCATTTTGGACCGTGGGCTATAGCCCATATCGTACGGCATACTATAGCGCGCAGTTTTTCATCATTTTTGAGGATTTGAAAAAAATGACGAAATGACAAAAACGATGGGTTATAGCCCATGTTTTTTGAAATTTTGGAAAAAAAAGTTAGCCTCGTTTCTCATCATTTTGGACCGTGGGCTATAGCCCATATCGTACGGCATACTATAGCGCGCAGTTTTTCATCATTTTTGAAGATTTGAAAAAAATGACGAAATGACAAAAACGATGGGTTATAGCCCATGTTTTTTGAAATTTTGAAAAAAAAAGTTAGCCTCGTTTCTCATCATTTTGGACCGTGGGCTATAGCCCATATCGTACGGCATACTATAGCGCACAGTTTTTCATCATTTTTGAAGATTTGAAAAAAATGACGAAATGACAAAAACGATGGGTTATAGCCCATGTTTTTTGAAATTTTGAAAAAAAAAGTTAGCCTCGTTTCTCATCATTTTGGACCGTGGGCTATAGCCCATATCGTACGGCATACTATAGCGCGCAGTTTTTCATCATTTTTGAGGATTTGAAAAAAATGACGAAATGACAAAAACGATGGGTTATAGCCCATGTTTTTTGAAATTTTGAAAAAAAAAGTTAGCCTCGTTTCTCATCATTTTGGACCGTGGGCTATAGCCCATATCGTACGGCATACTATAGCGCGCAGTTTTTCATCATTTTTGAAGATTTGAAAAAAATGACGAAATGACAAAAACGATGGGTTATAGCCCATGTTTTTTGAAATTTTGGAAAAAAAAGTTAGCCTCGTTTCTCATTATTTTGGACCGTGGGCTATAGCCCATATCGTACGGCATACTATAGCGCGCAGTTTTTCATCATTTTTGAAGATTTGAAAAAAATGACGAAATGACAAAAACGATGGGTTATAGCCCATGTTTTTTGAAATTTTGAAAAAAAAAGTTAGCCTCGTTTCTCATCATTTTGGACCATGGGCTATAGCCCATATCGTACGGCATACTATAGCGCGCCGTTTTTCATCATTTTTGAGGATTTGAAAAAAATGACGAAATGACAAAAACGATGGGTTATAGCCCATGTTTTTTGAAATTTTGAAAAAAAAAGTTAGCCTCGTTTCTCATCATTTTGGACCGTGGGCTATAGCCCATATCGTACGGCATACTATAGCGCGCAGTTTTTCATCATTTTTGAGGATTTGAAAAAAATGACGAAATGACAAAAACGATGGGTTATAGCCCATGTTTTTTGAAATTTTGAAAAAAAAAGTTAGCCTCGTTTCTCATCATTTTGGACCGTGGGCTATAGCCCATATCGTACGGCATACTATAGCGCGCAGTTTTTCATCATTTTTGAAGATTTGAAAAAAATGACGAAATGACAAAAACGATGGGTTATAGCCCATGTTTTTTGAAATTTTGAAAAAAAAAGTGGGCTATAGCCCATATCGTACGGCATACTATAGCGCGCAGTTTTTCATCATTTTTGAAGATTTGAAAAAAATGACGAAATGACAAAAACGATGGGTTATAGCCCATGTTTTTTGAAATTTTGAAAAAAAAAGTTAGCCTCGTTTCTCATCATTTTGGACCATGGGCTATAGCCCATATCGTAGGCATACTATAGCGCGCCGTTTTTCATCATTTTTGAGGATTTGAAAAAAATTACGAAATGACAAAAACGATGGGTTATAGCCCATGTTTTTTGAAATTTTGAAAAAAAAAGTTAGCCTCGTTTCTCATTATTTTGGACCGTGGGCTATAGCCCATATCGTACGGCATACTATAGCGCGCAGTTTTTCATCATTTTTGAAGATTTGAAAAAAATGACAAAAACGATGGGTTATAGCCCATGTTTTTTGAAATTTTGAAAAAAAAAGTTAGCCTCGTTTCTCATCATTTTGGACCATGGGCTATAGCCCATATCGTACGGCATACTATAGCGCGCCGTTTTTCATCATTTTTGAGGATTTGAAAAAAATGACGAAATGACAAAAACGATGGGTTATAGCCCATGTTTTTTGAAATTTTGAAAAAAAAAGTTAGCCTCGTTTCTCATCATTTTGGACCGTGGGCTATAGCCCATATCGTACGGCATACTATAGCGCGCAGTTTTTCATCATTTTTGAGGATTTGAAAAAAATGACGAAATGACAAAAAAGATGGGTTATAGCCCATGTTTTTTGAAATTTTGAAAAAAAAAGGTAGCCTCGTTTCTCATCATTTTGGACCGTGGGCTATAGCCCATATCGTACGGCATACTATAGCGCGCCGTTTTTCATCATTTTTGAGGATTTGAAAAAAATTACGAAATGACAAAAACGATGGGTTATAGCCCATGTTTTTTGAAATTTTGAAAAAAAAAGTTAGCCTCGTTTCTCATTATTTTGGACCGTGGGCTATAGCCCATATCGTACGGCATACTATAGCGCGCAGTTTTTCATCATTTTTGAAGATTTGAAAAAAATGACAAAAACGATGGGTTATAGCCCATGTTTTTTGAAATTTTGAAAAAAAAAGTTAGCCTCGTTTCTCATCATTTTGGACCATGGGCTATAGCCCATATCGTACGGCATACTATAGCGCGCCGTTTTTCATCATTTTTGAGGATTTGAAAAAAATGACGAAATGACAAAAACGATGGGTTATAGCCCATGTTTTTTGAAATTTTGAAAAAAAAAGTTAGCCTCGTTTCTCATCATTTTGGACCGTGGGCTATAGCCCATATCGTACGGCATACTATAGCGCGCAGTTTTTCATCATTTTTGAGGATTTGAAAAAAATGACGAAATGACAAAAAAGATGGGTTATAGCCCATGTTTTTTGAAATTTTGAAAAAAAAAGTTAGCCTCGTTTCTCATCATTTTGGACCGTGGGCTATAGCCCATATCGTACGGCATACTATAGCGCGCAGTTTTTCATCATTTTTGAAGATTTGAAAAAAATGACGAAATGACAAAAACGATGGGTTATAGCCCATGTTTTTTGAAATTTTGAAAAAAAAAGTTAGCCTCGTTTCTCATCATTTTGGACCATGGGCTATAGCCCATATCGTACGGCATACTATAGCGCGCCGTTTTTCATCATTTTTGAGGATTTGAAAAAAATGACGAAATGACAAAAACGATGGGTTATAGCCCATGTTTTTTGAAATTTTGAAAAAAAAAGTTAGCCTCGTTTCTCATCATTTTGGACCGTGGGCTATAGCCCATATCGTACGGCATACTATAGCGCGCAGTTTTTCATCATTTTTGAAGATTTAAAAAAAATGACGAAATGACAAAAACGATGGGTTATAGCCCATGTTTTTTTAAATTTTGAAAAAAAAAGTTAGCCTCGTTTCTCATCATTTTGGACCATGGGCTATAGCCCATATCGTACGGCATACTATAGCGCGCCGTTTTTCATCATTTTTGAGGATTTGAAAAAAATGACGAAATGACAAAAACGATGGGTTATAGCCCATGTTTTTTGAAATTTTGAAAAAAAAAGTTAGCCTCGTTTCTCATTATTTTGGACCGTGGGCTATAGCCCATATTGCACGGCATACTATAGCGCGCAGTTTTTCATCATTTTTGAAGATTTGAAAAAAATGACGAAATGACAAAAACGATGGGTTATAGCCCATGTTTTTTGAAATTTTGAAAAAAAAAGTTAGCCTCGTTTCTCATCATTTTGGACCATGGGCTATAGCCCATATCGTACGGCATACTATAGCGCGCCGTTTTTCATCATTTTTGAGGATTTGAAAAAAATGACGAAATGACAAAAACGATGGGTTATAGCCCATGTTTTTTGAAATTTTGAAAAAAAAAGTTAGCCTCGTTTCTCATCATTTTGGACCGTGGGCTATAGCCCATATCGTACGGCATACTATAGCGCGCAGTTTTTCATCATTTTTGAAGATTTGAAAAAAATGACGAAATGACAAAAACGATGGGTTATAGCCCATGTTTTTTGAAATTTTGAAAAAAAAAGTTAGCCTCGTTTCTCATCATTTTGGACCATGGGCTATAGCCCATATCGTACGGCATACTATAGCGCGCCGTTTTTCATCATTTTTGAGGATTTGAAAAAAATGACGAAATGACAAAAACGATGGGTTATAGCCCATGTTTTTTGAAATTTTGAAAAAAAAAGTTAGCCTCGTTTCTCATCATTTTGGACCGTGGGCTATAGCCCATATCGTACGGCATACTATAGCGCGCAGTTTTTCATCATTTTTGAAGATTTAAAAAAAATGACGAAATGACAAAAACGATGGGTTATAGCCCATGTTTTTTGAAATTTTGAAAAAAAAAGTTAGCCTCGTTTCTCATCATTTTGGACCATGGGCTATAGCCCATATCGTACGGCATACTATACGTAGCGCGCCGTTTTTCATCATTTTTGAGGATTTGAAAAAAATGACGAAATGACAAAAACGATGGGTTATAGCCCATGTTTTTTGAAATTTTGAAAAAAAAAGTTAGCCTCGTTTCTCATTATTTTGGACCGTGGGCTATAGCCCATATCGCACGGCATACTATAGCGCGCAGTTTTTCATCATTTTTGAAGATTTGAAAAAAATGACGAAATGACAAAAACGATGGGTTATAGCCCATGTTTTTTGAAATTTTGAAAAAAAAAGTTAGCCTCGTTTCTCATCATTTTGGACCATGGGCTATAGCCCATATCGTACGGCATACTATAGCGCGCCGTTTTTCATCATTTTTGAGGATTTGAAAAAAATGACGAAATGACAAAAACGATGGGTTATAGCCCATGTTTTTTGAAATTTTGAAAAAAAAAGTTAGCCTCGTTTTGGACCGTGGGCTATAGCCCATATCGTACGGCATACTATAGCGCGCAGTTTTTCATAATTTTTGAAGATTTAAAAAAAATGACGAAATGACAAAAACGATGGGTTATAGCCCATGTTTTTTGAAATTTTGAAAAAAAAAGTTAGCCTCGTTTCTCATCATTTTGGACCATGGGCTATAGCCCATATCGTACGGCATACTATAGCGCGCAGTTTTTCATCATTTTTGAGGATTTGAAAAAAATGACGAAATGACAAAAACGATGGGTTATAGCCCATGTTTTTTGAAATTTTGAAAAAAAAAGTTAGCCTCGTTTCTCATCATTTTGGACCGTGGGCTATAGCCCATATCGTACGGCATACTATAGCGCGCAGTTTTTCATCATTTTTGAAGATTTGAAAAAAATGACGAAATGACAATAACGATGGGTTATAGCCCATGTTTTTTGAAATTTTGAAAAAAAAAGTTAGCCTCGTTTCTCATCATTTTGGACCATGGGCTATAGCCCATATCGTACGGCATACTATAGCGCGCCGTTTTTCATCATTTTTGAGGATTTGAAAAAAATGACGAAATGACAAAAACGATGGGTTATAGCCCATGTTTTTTGAAATTTTGAAAAAAAAAGTTAGCCTCGTTTCTCATCATTTTGGACCGTGGGCTATAGCCCATATCGTACGGCATACTATAGCGCGCCGTTTTTCATCATTTTTGAGGATTTGAAAAAAATGACGAAATGACAAAAACGATGGGTTATAGCCCATGTTTTTTGAAACTTTGAAAAAAAAGGTTAGCCTCGTTTCTCATCATTTTGGACCGTGGGCTATAGCCCATATCGTACGGCATACTATAGCGCGCAGTTTTTCATCATTTTTGAAGATTTCAAAAAAATGACGAAATGACAAAAACGATGGGTTATAGCCCATGTTTTTTGAAATTTTGAAAAAAAAAGTTAGCCTCGTTTCTCATCATTTTGGACCATGGGCTATAGCCCATATCGTACGGCATACTATAGCGCGCCGTTTTTCATCATTTTTGAGGATTTGAAAAAAATGACGAAATGACAAAAACGATGGGTTATAGCCCATGTTTTTTGAAATTTTGAAAAAAAAAGTTAGCCTCGTTTCTCATCATTTTGGACCATGGGCTATAGCCCATATCGTACGGCATACTATAGCGCGCCGTTTTTCATCATTTTTGAGGATTTGAAAAAAATGACGAAATGACAAAAACGATGGGTTATAGCCCATGTTTTTTGAAATTTTGAAAAAAAAAGTTAGCCTCGTTTCTCATCATTTTGGACCGTGGGCTATAGCCCATATCGTACGGCATACTATAGCGCGCAGTTTTTCATCATTTTTGAGGATTTGAAAAAAATGACGAAATGACAAAAACGATGGGTTATAGCCCATGTTTTTTGAAATTTTGAAAAAAAAAGTTAGCCTCGTTTCTCATCATTTTGGACCGTGGGCTATAGCCCATATCGTACGGCATACTATAGCGCGCAGTTTTTCATCATTTTTGAAGATTTGAAAAAAATGACGAAATGACAAAAACGATGGGTTATAGCCCATGTTTTTTGAAATTTTGGAAAAAAAAGTTAGCCTCGTTTCTCATTATTTTGGACCGTGGGCTATAGCCCATATCGTACGGCATACTATAGCGCGCAGTTTTTCATCATTTTTGAAGATTTGAAAAAAATGACGAAATGACAAAAACGATGGGTTATAGCCCATGTTTTTTGAAATTTTGAAAAAAAAAGTTAGCCTCGTTTCTCATCATTTTGGACCATGGGCTATAGCCCATATCGTACGGCATACTATAGCGCGCCGTTTTTCATCATTTTTGAGGATTTGAAAAAAATGACGAAATGACAAAAACGATGGGTTATAGCCCATGTTTTTTGAAATTTTGAAAAAAAAAGTTAGCCTCGTTTCTCATCATTTTGGACCGTGGGCTATAGCCCATATCGTACGGCATACTATAGCGCGCAGTTTTTCATCATTTTTGAGGATTTGAAAAAAATGACGAAATGACAAAAACGATGGGTTATAGCCCATGTTTTTTGAAATTTTGAAAAAAAAAGTTAGCCTCGTTTCTCATCATTTTGGACCGTGGGCTATAGCCCATATCGTACGGCATACTATAGCGCGCAGTTTTTCATCATTTTTGAAGATTTGAAAAAAATGACGAAATGACAAAAACGATGGGTTATAGCCCATGTTTTTTGAAATTTTGAAAAAAAAAGTGGGCTATAGCCCATATCGTACGGCATACTATAGCGCGCAGTTTTTCATCATTTTTGAAGATTTGAAAAAAATGACGAAATGACAAAAACGATGGGTTATAGCCCATGTTTTTTGAAATTTTGAAAAAAAAAGTTAGCCTCGTTTCTCATCATTTTGGACCATGGGCTATAGCCCATATCGTAGGCATACTATAGCGCGCCGTTTTTCATCATTTTTGAGGATTTGAAAAAAATGACGAAATGACAAAAAAGATGGGTTATAGCCCATGTTTTTTGAAATTTTGAAAAAAAAAGTTAGCCTCGTTTCTCATTATTTTGGACCGTGGGCTATAGCCCATATCGTACGGCATACTATAGCGCGCAGTTTTTCATCATTTTTGAAGATTTGAAAAAAATGACAAAAACGATGGGTTATAGCCCATGTTTTTTGAAATTTTGAAAAAAAAAGTTAGCCTCGTTTCTCATCATTTTGGACCATGGGCTATAGCCCATATCGTACGGCATACTATAGCGCGCCGTTTTTCATCATTTTTGAGGATTTGAAAAAAATGACGAAATGACAAAAACGATGGGTTATAGCCCATGTTTTTTGAAATTTTGAAAAAAAAAGTTAGCCTCGTTTCTCATCATTTTGGACCGTGGGCTATAGCCCATATCGTACGGCATACTATAGCGCGCAGTTTTTCATCATTTTTGAGGATTTGAAAAAAATGACGAAATGACAAAAAAGATGGGTTATAGCCCATGTTTTTTGAAATTTTGAAAAAAAAAGTTAGCCTCGTTTCTCATCATTTTGGACCGTGGGCTATAGCCCATATCGTACGGCATACTATAGCGCGCCGTTTTTCATCATTTTTGAGGATTTGAAAAAAATTACGAAATGACAAAAACGATGGGTTATAGCCCATGTTTTTTGAAATTTTGAAAAAAAAAGTTAGCCTCGTTTCTCATTATTTTGGACCGTGGGCTATAGCCCATATCGTACGGCATACTATAGCGCGCAGTTTTTCATCATTTTTGAAGATTTGAAAAAAATGACAAAAACGATGGGTTATAGCCCATGTTTTTTGAAATTTTGAAAAAAAAAGTTAGCCTCGTTTCTCATCATTTTGGACCATGGGCTATAGCCCATATCGTACGGCATACTATAGCGCGCCGTTTTTCATCATTTTTGAGGATTTGAAAAAAATGACGAAATGACAAAAACGATGGGTTATAGCCCATGTTTTTTGAAATTTTGAAAAAAAAAGTTAGCCTCGTTTCTCATCATTTTGGACCGTGGGCTATAGCCCATATCGTACGGCATACTATAGCGCGCAGTTTTTCATCATTTTTGAGGATTTGAAAAAAATGACGAAATGACAAAAAAGATGGGTTATAGCCCATGTTTTTTGAAATTTTGAAAAAAAAAGTTAGCCTCGTTTCTCATCATTTTGGACCGTGGGCTATAGCCCATATCGTACGGCATACTATAGCGCGCAGTTTTTCATCATTTTTGAAGATTTGAAAAAAATGACGAAATGACAAAAACGATGGGTTATAGCCCATGTTTTTTGAAATTTTGAAAAAAAAAGTTAGCCTCGTTTCTCATCATTTTGGACCATGGGCTATAGCCCATATCGTACGGCATACTATAGCGCGCCGTTTTTCATCATTTTTGAGGATTTGAAAAAAATGACGAAATGACAAAAACGATGGGTTATAGCCCATGTTTTTTGAAATTTTGAAAAAAAAAGTTAGCCTCGTTTCTCATCATTTTGGACCGTGGGCTATAGCCCATATCGTACGGCATACTATAGCGCGCAGTTTTTCATCATTTTTGAAGATTTAAAAAAAATGACGAAATGACAAAAACGATGGGTTATAGCCCATGTTTTTTTAAATTTTGAAAAAAAAAGTTAGCCTCGTTTCTCATCATTTTGGACCATGGGCTATAGCCCATATCGTACGGCATACTATAGCGCGCCGTTTTTCATCATTTTTGAGGATTTGAAAAAAATGACGAAATGACAAAAACGATGGGTTATAGCCCATGTTTTTTGAAATTTTGAAAAAAAAAGTTAGCCTCGTTTCTCATTATTTTGGACCGTGGGCTATAGCCCATATTGCACGGCATACTATAGCGCGCAGTTTTTCATCATTTTTGAAGATTTGAAAAAAATGACGAAATGACAAAAACGATGGGTTATAGCCCATGTTTTTTGAAATTTTGAAAAAAAAAGTTAGCCTCGTTTCTCATCATTTTGGACCATGGGCTATAGCCCATATCGTACGGCATACTATAGCGCGCCGTTTTTCATCATTTTTGAGGATTTGAAAAAAATGACGAAATGACAAAAACGATGGGTTATAGCCCATGTTTTTTGAAATTTTGAAAAAAAAAGTTAGCCTCGTTTCTCATCATTTTGGACCGTGGGCTATAGCCCATATCGTACGGCATACTATAGCGCGCAGTTTTTCATCATTTTTGAAGATTTGAAAAAAATGACGAAATGACAAAAACGATGGGTTATAGCCCATGTTTTTTGAAATTTTGAAAAAAAAAGTTAGCCTCGTTTCTCATCATTTTGGACCATGGGCTATAGCCCATATCGTACGGCATACTATAGCGCGCCGTTTTTCATCATTTTTGAGGATTTGAAAAAAATGACGAAATGACAAAAACGATGGGTTATAGCCCATGTTTTTTGAAATTTTGAAAAAAAAAGTTAGCCTCGTTTCTCATCATTTTGGACCGTGGGCTATAGCCCATATCGTACGGCATACTATAGCGCGCAGTTTTTCATCATTTTTGAAGATTTAAAAAAAATGACGAAATGACAAAAACGATGGGTTATAGCCCATGTTTTTTGAAATTTTGAAAAAAAAAGTTAGCCTCGTTTCTCATCATTTTGGACCATGGGCTATAGCCCATATCGTACGGCATACTATACGTAGCGCGCCGTTTTTCATCATTTTTGAGGATTTGAAAAAAATGACGAAATGACAAAAACGATGGGTTATAGCCCATGTTTTTTGAAATTTTGAAAAAAAAAGTTAGCCTCGTTTCTCATTATTTTGGACCGTGGGCTATAGCCCATATCGCACGGCATACTATAGCGCGCAGGTTTTCATCATTTTTGAAGATTTGAAAAAAATGACGAAATGACAAAAACGATGGGTTATAGCCCATGTTTTTTGAAATTTTGAAAAAAAAAGTTAGCCTCGTTTCTCATCATTTTGGACCATGGGCTATAGCCCATATCGTACGGCATACTATAGCGCGCCGTTTTTCATCATTTTTGAGGATTTGAAAAAAATGACGAAATGACAAAAACGATGGGTTATAGCCCATGTTTTTTGAAATTTTGAAAAAAAAAGTTAGCCTCGTTTCTCATCATTTTGGACCGTGGGCTATAGCCCATATCGTACGGCATACTATAGCGCGCAGTTTTTCATAATTTTTGAAGATTTAAAAAAAATGACGAAATGACAAAAACGATGGGTTATAGCCCATGTTTTTTGAAATTTTGAAAAAAAAAGTTAGCCTCGTTTCTCATCATTTTGGACCATGGGCTATAGCCCATATCGTACGGCATACTATAGCGCGCAGTTTTTCATCATTTTTGAGGATTTGAAAAAAATGACGAAATGACAAAAACGATGGGTTATAGCCCATGTTTTTTGAAATTTTGAAAAAAAAAGTTAGCCTCGTTTCTCATCATTTTGGACCGTGGGCTATAGCCCATATCGTACGGCATACTATACGTAGCGCGCCGTTTTTCATCATTTTTGAGGATTTGAAAAAAATGACGAAATGACAAAAACGATGGGTTATAGCCCATGTTTTTTGAAATTTTGAAAAAAAAAGTTAGCCTCGTTTCTCATTATTTTGGACCGTGGGCTATAGCCCATATCGCACGGCATACTATAGCGCGCAGGTTTTCATCATTTTTGAAGATTTGAAAAAAATGACGAAATGACAAAAACGATGGGTTATAGCCCATGTTTTTTGAAATTTTGAAAAAAAAAGTTAGCCTCGTTTCTCATCATTTTGGACCATGGGCTATAGCCCATATCGTACGGCATACTATAGCGCGCCGTTTTTCATCATTTTTGAGGATTTGAAAAAAATGACGAAATGACAAAAACGATGGGTTATAGCCCATGTTTTTTGAAATTTTGAAAAAAAAAGTTAGCCTCGTTTCTCATCATTTTGGACCGTGGGCTATAGCCCATATCGTACGGCATACTATAGCGCGCAGTTTTTCATAATTTTTGAAGATTTAAAAAAAATGACGAAATGACAAAAACGATGGGTTATAGCCCATGTTTTTTGAAATTTTGAAAAAAAAAGTTAGCCTCGTTTCTCATCATTTTGGACCATGGGCTATAGCCCATATCGTACGGCATACTATAGCGCGCAGTTTTTCATCATTTTTGAGGATTTGAAAAAAATGACGAAATGACAAAAACGATGGGTTATAGCCCATGTTTTTTGAAATTTTGAAAAAAAAAGTTAGCCTCGTTTCTCATCATTTTGGACCGTGGGCTATAGCCCATATCGTACGGCATACTATAGCGCGCAGTTTTTCATCATTTTTGAAGATTTGAAAAAAATGACGAAATGACAATAACGATGGGTTATAGCCCATGTTTTTTGAAATTTTGAAAAAAAAGGTTAGCCTCGTTTCTCATCATTTTGGACCATGGGCTATAGCCCATATCGTACGGCATACTATAGCGCGCCGTTTTTCATCATTTTTGAGGATTTGAAAAAAATGACGAAATGACAAAAACGATGGGTTATAGCCCATGTTTTTTGAAATTTTGAAAAAAAAAGTTAGCCTCGTTTCTCATCATTTTGGACCGTGGGCTATAGCCCATATCGTACGGCATACTATAGCGCGCAGTTTTTCATCATTTTTGAAGATTTCAAAAAAATGACGAAATGACAAAAACGATGGGTTATAGCCCATGTTTTTTGAAATTTTGAAAAAAAAAGTTAGCCTCGTTTCTCATCATTTTGGACCGTGGGCTATAGCCCATATCGTACGGCATACTATAGCGCGCAGTTTTTCATCATTTTTGAGGATTTGAAAAAAATGACGAAATGACAAAAACGATGGGTTATAGCCCATGTTTTTTGAAATTTTGAAAAAAAAAGTTAGCCTCGTTTCTCATCATTTTGGACCGTGGGCTATAGCCCATATCGTACGGCATACTATAGCGCGCCGTTTTTCATCATTTTTGAGGATTTGAAAAAAATGACGAAATGACAAAAACGATGGGTTATAGCCCATGTTTTTTGAAATTTTGAAAAAAAAAGTTAGCCTCGTTTCTCATCATTTTGGACCGTGGGCTATAGCCCATATCGTACGGCATACTATAGCGCGCAGTTTTTCATCATTTTTGAAGATTTGAAAAAAATGACGAAATGACAAAAACGATGGGTTATAGCCCATGTTTTTTGAAATTTTGAAAAAAAAAGTTAGCCTCGTTTTTCATCATTTTGGACCATGGGCTATAGCCCATATCGTACGGCATACTATAGCGCGCCGTTTTTCATCATTTTTGAGGATTTGAAAAAAATGACGAAATGACAAAAACGATGGGTTATAGCCCATGTTTTTTGAAACTTTGAAAAAAAAGGTTAGCCTCGTTTCTCATCATTTTGGACCGTGGGCTATAGCCCATATCGTACGGCATACTATAGCGCGCAGTTTTTCATCATTTTTGAAGATTTCAAAAAAATGACGAAATGACAAAAACGATGGGTTATAGCCCATGTTTTTTGAAATTTTGAAAAAAAAAGTTAGCCTCGTTTCTCATCATTTTGGACCATGGGCTATAGCCCATATCGTACGGCATACTATAGCGCGCCGTTTTTCATAATTTTTGAGGATTTGAAAAAAATGACGAAATGACAAAAACGATGGGTTATAGCCCATGTTTTTTGAAATTTTGAAAAAAAAAGTTAGCCTCGTTTCTCATCATTTTGGACCATGGGCTATAGCCCATATCGTACGGCATACTATAGCGCGCCGTTTTTCATCATTTTTGAGGATTTGAAAAAAATGACGAAATGACAAAAACGATGGGTTATAGCCCATGTTTTTTGAAATTTTGAAAAAAAAAGTTAGCCTCGTTTCTCATCATTTTGGACCGTGGGCTATAGCCCATATCGTACGGCATACTATAGCGCGCAGTTTTTCATCATTTTTGAAGATTTGAAAAAAATGACGAAATGACAAAAACGATGGGTTATAGCCCATGTTTTTTGAAATTTTGAAAAAAAAAGTTAGCCTCGTTTCTCATCATTTTGGACCATGGGCTATAGCCCATATCGTACGGCATACTATAGCGCGCCGTTTTTCATCATTTTTGAGGATTTGAAAAAAATGACGAAATGACAAAAACGATGGGTTATAGCCCATGTTTTTTGAAATTTTGAAAAAAAAAGTTAGCCTCGTTTCTCATCATTTTGGACCGTGGGCTATAGCCCATATCGTACGGCATACTATAGCGCGCAGTTTTTCATCATTTTTGAAGATTTAAAAAAAATGACGAAATGACAAAAACGATGGGTTATAGCCCATGTTTTTTGAAATTTTGAAAAAAAAAGTTAGCCTCGTTTCTCATCATTTTGGACCATGGGCTATAGCCCATATCGTACGGCATACTATACGTAGCGCGCCGTTTTTCATCATTTTTGAGGATTTGAAAAAAATGACGAAATGACAAAAACGATGGGTTATAGCCCATGTTTTTTGAAATTTTGAAAAAAAAAGTTAGCCTCGTTTCTCATTATTTTGGACCGTGGGCTATAGCCCATATCGCACGGCATACTATAGCGCGCAGTTTTTCATCATTTTTGAAGATTTGAAAAAAATGACGAAATGACAAAAACGATGGGTTATAGCCCATGTTTTTTGAAATTTTGAAAAAAAAAGTTAGCCTCGTTTCTCATCATTTTGGACCATGGGCTATAGCCCATATCGTACGGCATACTATAGCGCGCCGTTTTTCATCATTTTTGAGGATTTGAAAAAAATGACGAAATGACAAAAACGATGGGTTATAGCCCATGTTTTTTGAAATTTTGAAAAAAAAAGTTAGCCTCGTTTCTCATCATTTTGGACCGTGGGCTATAGCCCATATCGTACGGCATACTATAGCGCGCAGTTTTTCATAATTTTTGAAGATTTAAAAAAAATGACGAAATGACAAAAACGATGGGTTATAGCCCATGTTTTTTGAAATTTTGAAAAAAAAAGTTAGCCTCGTTTCTCATCATTTTGGACCATGGGCTATAGCCCATATCGTACGGCATACTATAGCGCGCAGTTTTTCATCATTTTTGAGGATTTGAAAAAAATGACGAAATGACAAAAACGATGGGTTATAGCCCATGTTTTTTGAAATTTTGAAAAAAAAAGTTAGCCTCGTTTCTCATCATTTTGGACCGTGGGCTATAGCCCATATCGTACGGCATACTATAGCGCGCCGTTTTTCATCATTTTTGAGGATTTGAAAAAAATGACGAAATGACAAAAACGATGGGTTATAGCCCATGTTTTTTGAAATTTTGAAAAAAAAAGTTAGCCTCGTTTCTCATCATTTTGGACCGTGGGCTATAGCCCATATCGTACGGCATACTATAGCGCGCAGTTTTTCATCATTTTTGAAGATTTGAAAAAAATGACGAAATGACAAAAACGATGGGTTATAGCCCATGTTTTTTGAAATTTTGAAAAAAAAAGTTAGCCTCGTTTCTCATCATTTTGGACCATGGGCTATAGCCCATATCGTACGGCATACTATAGCGCGCCGTTTTTCATCATTTTTGAGGATTTGAAAAAAATGACGAAATGACAAAAACGATGGGTTATAGCCCATGTTTTTTGAAACTTTGAAAAAAAAGGTTAGCCTCGTTTCTCATCATTTTGGACCGTGGGCTATAGCCCATATCGTACGGCATACTATAGCGCGCAGTTTTTCATCATTTTTGAAGATTTCAAAAAAATGACGAAATGACAAAAACGATGGGTTATAGCCCATGTTTTTTGAAATTTTGAAAAAAAAAGTTAGCCTCGTTTCTCATCATTTTGGACCATGGGCTATAGCCCATATCGTACGGCATACTATAGCGCGCCGTTTTTCATCATTTTTGAGGATTTGAAAAAAATGACGAAATGACAAAAACGATGGGTTATAGCCCATGTTTTTTGAAATTTTGAAAAAAAAAGTTAGCCTCGTTTCTCATCATTTTGGACCATGGGCTATAGCCCATATCGTACGGCATACTATAGCGCGCCGTTTTTCATCATTTTTGAGGATTTGAAAAAAATGACGAAATGACAAAAACGATGGGTTATAGCCCATGTTTTTTGAAATTTTGAAAAAAAAAGTTAGCCTCGTTTCTCATTATTTTGGACCGTGGGCTATAGCCCATATCGTACGGCATACTATAGCGCGCAGTTTTTCATCATTTTTGAAGATTTGAAAAAAATTACGAAATGACAAAAACGATGGGTTATAGCCCATGTTTTTTGAAATTTTGAAAAAAAAAGTTAGCCTCGTTTCTCATCATTTTGGACCATGGGCTATAGCCCATATCGTACGGCATACTATAGCGCGCCGTTTTTCATCATTTTTGAGGATTTGAAAAAAATGACGAAATGACAAAAACGATGGGTTATAGCCCATGTTTTTTGAAATTTTGAAAAAAAAAGTTAGCCTCGTTTCTCATCATTTTGGACCGTGGGCTATAGCCCATATCGTACGGCATACTATAGCGCGCAGTTTTTCATCATTTTTGAGGATTTGAAAAAAATGACGAAATGACAAAAACGATGGGTTATAGCCCATGTTTTTTGAAATTTTGAAAAAAAAAGTTAGCCTCGTTTCTCATCATTTTGGACCATGGGCTATAGCCCATATCGTACGGCATACTATAGCGCGCCGTTTTTCATCATTTTTGAGGATTTGAAAAAAATGAAGAAATGACAAAAACGATGGGTTATAGCCCATGTTTTTTGAAATTTTGAAAAAAAAAGTTAGCCTCGTTTCTCATTATTTTGGACCGTGGGCTATAGCCCATATCGTACGGCATACTATAGCGCGCAGTTTTTCATCATTTTTGAAGATTTGAAAAAAATGACGAAATGACAAAGACGATGGGTTATAGCCCATGTTTTTTGAAATTTTGAAAAAAAAAGTTAGCCTCGTTTCTCATCATTTTGGACCATGGGCTATAGCCCATATCGTACGGCATACTATAGCGCGCCGTTTTTCATCATTTTTGAGGATTTGAAAAAAATGACGAAATGACAAAAACGATGGGTTATAGCCCATGTTTTTTGAAATTTTGAAAAAAAAAGTTAGCCTCGTTTCTCATCATTTTGGACCATGGGCTATAGCCCATATCGTACGGCATACTATAGCGCGCCGTTTTTCATCATTTTTGAGGATTTGAAAAAAATGACGAAATGACAAAAACGATGGGTTATAGCCCATGTTTTTTTAAATTTTGAAAAAAAAAGTTAGCCTCGTTTCTCATCATTTTGGACCATGGGCTATAGCCCATATCGTACGGCATACTATAGCGCGCCGTTTTTCATCATTTTTGAGGATTTGAAAAAAATGACGAAATGACAAAAACGATGGGTTATAGCCCATGTTTTTTGAAATTTTGAAAAAAAAAGTTAGCCTCGTTTCTCATCATTTTGGACCGTGGGCTATAGCCCATATCGTACGGCATACTATAGCGCGCAGTTTTTCATCATTTTTGAAGATTTAAAAAAAATGACAAAAACGATGGGTTATAGCCCATGTTTTTTGAAATTTTGAAAAAAAAAGTTAGCCTCGTTTCTCATCATTTTGGACCATGGGCTATAGCCCATATCGTACGGCATACTATAGCGCGCCGTTTTTCATCATTTTTGAGGATTTGAAAAAAATGACGAAATGACAAAAACGATGGGTTATAGCCCATGTTTTTTGAAAATTTGAAAAAAAAAGTTAGCCTCGTTTCTCATCATTTTGGACCGTGGGCTATAGCCCATATCGTACGGCATACTATAGCGCGCAGTTTTTCATCATTTTTGAAGATTTCAAAAAAATGACGAAATGACAAAAACGATGGGTTATAGCCCATGTTTCCGCAATTTCCGCAATTTGCAATTTTCGCAATTTCCGCAATTTGCAATTTTCGCAATTTCCGCAATTTTCAATTTCCGCAATTTCCGCAATTTCCGCATCGCTTTATGCAGTTATTTATGCTTATTCTCTGAAAAGGACTCTTTGAAAGGTGTCATAGTTTTAGAAACATAGTGCTTTCAAATTTGAGACTTTTAACATGGGGCTCAATGGAAGACATTGGCACGTCAAAAAAGCAAAAGCAAAAAAATCCTCAAAAACATTTCAAGTAACCCCAAAAATGACAGGAATCCAGATTTTGTCTCTATGCAATTTTTAACCAGCAAAGTTTATTTATATATAACAACAGTACAAAGTGAATCCTTGGCTTGCAAAATAGGTGTGCTTCATATTTACAATAGGTACACAATAATATATTATCATAACAAAACCAAAGCAAATAAAAAAAACAAGAACAACCTTTTTTAAATACTTTAACTTTCTTACAATTTTCACAACACTTTTTATAAAACAACAAGAACAGACAGCCATTATTATTATCATTATCATTGTCATCAGTAACTATTTTACAGAACTCCAGTGTCTACAAAGGGTTTTTCTAAATGTGTTTAAAATGGAAGAATAATTATTTCATACGCAGGGATATTTTGAGAGTAATACGTTGATCTGGTTCTTAATAATACCTCCATTGGATGACACAAAGACAAAAAAGGAAATGATTGTGTGTTGTTTTTTTCTTTCCATACAGGAACTGACATGACCCGGTCAAGCAACAAGGCAAGTCGATGTTACACTGAGAGCAGAAAAAGTGCACAAAATATCTTCAATGTAATGTTCTGTCCGTATTGTCAAAGGTGTATCGCTGAAAAAGCACAAGACACACACGCACACACACACACGCACACAAAGTCACACTTGTCAAATTAGATTCTGCGCTGCAGAATGGTAAACATAAAACGCAACTTTCTGTTGCACTGACTAAAATAAAAAAGGTAGACATCATGAAAATGAGCTGCTTTCTAAAACATAATAAAAAATAAAGGTGCACTCAGCTGTGATGTAAGACATGTAAATGTACAGTAGCCTTCATGTGTGAGCTAATTAGACACGTGGAAAACCAGGCTGAATAAAAGGATCGGATTAGGCCACTTGCAGCAACCCAAAACAAAACATGGAGGGAGACAGCGGATTCACTGTCCGACTGTGTCAAATCAAAAACCATTCCGTTTCAGCCCCTCTGGGTAGATTTTCTAACAATTCTCAACATGTCCAACATGTGTATGGACTCTGAAACGTGCGCATGCATGCAAAAGAGGCATTGAGGTCCATATTAGAACTTTTTTTTTCAAGCGCTTTCGCAGACAAACATGTGAGGTACGGTAGGAGGATACAATTCTCTTCGCTGAAATAGGGAAGACCTTAGTCCAAAGGAAGATTCATGGTTGTGTACTGTACTGCATATGCATTTGTATTGTGTACTGTACCTACAGATGTGCTTAGGTTCTTGTCACACTCCTCCCTCCTGTCTTCCCTCACTGGGTGGACACGATATAGATAATGTCAATCATGAACTTGCCCTACATTTCTCTTTGTCTGTTATTTTGCTGTTTTTTTTCTCTCACCCCCCTTCCAATCTCCTGATCATTCTGTGAACACAACTGGCCCAGATCAAAGAGATGCTTCAAAGCCAAAGCAGGAAACCAGAGCTAAAGGGCTTCTCTCTTGCTTTCAGTCTCTCTCCCTTCTCTTAGACACCTCAGACGGAGCTGGGAGCGGAGAGGCATCGGCTTGGCTTCGTTTGTCGGGACTGTGATCTCTTCACCTCTCCTTTGACTTGATCATACGTACGGTGCAGCTATTCGTAGAGTGGTCAGGGGCAAACTCGTCAGTGTTTAATTTAAGTCTGCCCAGCATTTGACTGTGAAGTATTTGGGAGGGCAGTGATGAAGTCAGCCAAATGATGCCAACTGTTGAGACTATATGAGTAGACTATGAAGATCAGAAGCAGTGAGTGGGTGGACTGTCTAAAAGGCCACGGAGAAAGAAGCACCTTTTGCCGAACCTAGTGATGTTTGATCTCACTTTGTCTGCATCTCTCTGGGCATGCCATGAACTACTACTACTACTACCGGTTTTCAAGTACTTGATGTAAACAACAAGCAAACATACAGTATACTACTATATCTATCTCTGCAGAAAATGAAATCACCGATCCAGCAAGCGAAATCTACAGTTTGTGGTCATCCAGCTGCAAGTGTTTTGAAAGTATAGATTTGTATCGACCTCTTAGCTCGTGAGGGTTTCGGTTTTGGTCAAGAGACTTGGTAACCTTTGAACCACGTTAGTTACACAAATCCACCTTTAAATGGGCAATCTCTTCATTGGGTGTTTGGAATGTCTTTCGTCCTTTCACGAAAAAGCCACTCAAAAAAACAACCAATAGGCTAATTATGCACAGCAGCTATTTTGGAAATAACTCTTCCTACTTCCAGGCCTCTTTCCGACTTCCTTCACAGGTGTTACCGATGATACGAATTAAGGCTCTGTTCCATTTAGTGGTTCTCAAACCTTTTCATTTCAAGGACCCCCATAACCATGAGTGTACAAATGGAACCGAATTGACCCTTACAGGCGCATTTGGTTCCATTTGTACACATCCGTACAGGGCCATTTGGAACCCACTAAAAGACACTTTGAGACCCACTTGTGTAGCACAGTGTTTCCAATGAGCCATAATATGCAAAATAGCAGCACCCTGACTTTGACCAAGAACGGAACAGAGCCTTAATTAGCATCATCTGTAACACTGGTGGAATTAGGAAGAGTTATTTTATGTGCATATAGAGCCTATTAGACAGAGCCGCTGTGGTTTGTACCTTGTGCAAGTTTTAAACTTGCATCTCATCCTTCCGTGTGTGGGACTTTCAGCCACGATGTATACTCTCCACCTCAACGCGAGAGGTTTGCTCCCTCTATAAAGCATGAACCGATTCTGACACATCAATTAATACGTTAAACAATAGGTTCTTTTGGCACTTTTGTCAAACTAGATCTATACAGGCTCCATAATATCGTCCGTGCGAAGAACTCGGTGGCGATCGAGTGGTCCCCGTGGAACTCTCAAACTGGGCCAACTTGAGCTGGCATGACTCATTGGCACTTTAGAAAACAAAGATGGACCCTTAGAACACTTCTGATGTGTGATACCATGCATGCAGAATACACACATATTCGAAACGAGTCCCTAAAGCGATACAAACAGTTGTTATATAATGGAGAGTTACAGCATATAAAGCCATCGGTGGCCTCAGTCCTGCTATCTAGACAGGGCAGTCTGTCTAGTCTCCAGGTTATATGGTAGTCGGACGTACGAGTGGCGTAGTCACACCAGTGATGGCCATGAGGCAGACTATACTGTAGACTGTTACTGTACACACTCTCTTACAGTAGAGAGGGATTTGGTATCGGGTTCTATTATGACATTTAGGAAGGAGGACGCCCCGGGACGGAAGAATGGGGATGTTCATTTGACTAATTCTACTCAACTACCTAGAGAGCTCAGTTCAACTGAAACCCAAATTGTTTGCAAAAAAAACCCCAAAAACAAACAAACAAATTAAAAAAAGAATGAACAGACCAACAAAAGATACATCTGCATTTGTAAAATTCACATACATTGTTTGACAAGTATCAACCGGTACATACACAGACGACCTACACTGCTGAGGAAAGTTTTGAACGCCAGCGGTGATGCTGGTTGGAGGTCATTAAGCCTAACTACACCATACATTATTACCAGGACACACTTTAAGTCTTTAGGTGCCCACGAGCATGCTGGTTGTCCCTCCACTTCCCCAAGCGGCGTACCACTGACTCCGACGAGAACGAGGACGTCATTTCATGATTTCCTGTACACTTCCTCCCCCTGGATAAAGAAGTGGAAGGTTCTTGTCAATGTCACGTGAAGCAGCAGTCTTTATATAACCTGTGATCCTATCTGATGAGGACAGTCTTTATATAACCTGTGATCCTATCTGATGAGGACAGGGAGCAAGAAAAGTTGTGAGCCATGCCATGTATTATCATTCCCCCCAAACACGCCCCAAAACCCCCCAACCCGACCCTCACTCTGACACGGTCCATAATGTCTTTAAAATATCAAAGCTCAGGGGGGGGGGGGGGGGGGGCTGTGGATTTTTTTAAACTACAACTGATAGGATTTCAACGTATACGTCGTACAAAAATAAAAATCTGAACGCAAACTATGCAACGATATTGGCCGCGACGGGATGCTTTTGTCTCTTTCCTTTGAGTCCATTTCACTTTCAGATGAGAGTCACAGACAGTGGAGGATAAATGATTTATTTCCCCCACCTTCCATTTGCTTGCACACGCGAGCCTACCAGAATGTTATCTAATTCCATACACACACACACACACACACACACACACACACACACACACACACACACACACACACACACACACACACACACACACACACACACACACACACACACACACACACACACACACACACACACACACACACACACACACACACACACACAAACGCACCCACAAACGCACCCACGTTGCATACACACTGTCCAGGCAAAGCTGAAAGAACTTCTCCTTGGAGAGGAGAAAACAAACAAAAGAAAAAAATAACTTAAAAAAAAGCCATGTTGTTTCCTGCGTATGTGCAGTTGCTGAGCTCCCTTCCATATTATGACAACACCAGCTCTATCAGCTCCAGTGGGGGCTTCTCTAGGTCCAGGGTCTGGGGCCCATATATAGCAGGGTCCCTTTAGGGCTGGTGTTATCATTGAAGGAGGGGCCGGAAAGCAGTCGATTGTGTGTGTGTCAGTCGGACGGTGGATATAGAGGCCCCAGGTCCGGTCCAACATGGTTCCAGCTCCTATACACACTGAGAGGTATGGTCATGTCTGGGCTGTCCTAGTGGAGCTCTGAGGTCCACTCCGCTCTACTCTCAGCTCTCCAGGGACATGGCGGAGATGAGCTGCTCCACCTTGTAGGCCAGCTTCTGCTTCTGGGCCTGCTCGTCCTGCTCCAAGGCCGCCGTGATCTGGGGAGAGAGACAGTCCGTTAAAAACCCATTCTGACCTGAGATCAGATTCTTAAAAAAAAAAGTCTTCTACATCCTGAGAGTTTTCTGGAAAAGCTACGTTTCTATATGTCAGTCGTTTCTTCGGTTTTTCCAAAAATAGCAGACCTACAAGCTCGTAGCGCGCCACTCGGTGGCGCGCTACGAGCTTGTAGATCTGCTATTTTTCAATGGCTAAAGCATAACATAATGCTAACACCAAAAGGGGTACCTGCGCAAAATGGGATAAAAACCTCAGACCAACATCTGACTTGAGGCCGCAATGATGATCTTCATTTACAATACATCTTGTAATAACTTTTAGTGGATCAATACAATAAAGGAATTACTGTAGGAAGTCCATTTCATTTTACCATAATCTTAACACCCAACCAATCATTTTCGACAGGAGAATGATCTGCAATTTACGTCACTGAAAACTTTCATATTAAATTAATTTACTCACCTAGAGTTTAATGGAGGATTCATGTAAGAACACACTTTTGTTATTGAAGAGCAGGGTAAATATGACGTTTTGCGCCAAGGTCCTATTCCTTTCCTGACAGTCTAGGTTGTATGATTGTTGTTGTTTTGTTTTGCAACATTATTTCCACGTTGAAACGGCCGGGTTTGAGGCGCAGTATAGGGGGACAAAGACCAACAGGGGAGCCCACGACGGGACGGACGGCCGCGACCGGGCGTCGCTTAACGGGGGAGGATCATGAAGAAGTGACGCCGAGGAAGCGACGCCATGGGCCGTCGTAGCCCTCCCTGGGGGGGCCCCCCTAACCGACCGCAATAGGCAAAATATCAACTGCGAGTCTGCGACGGAACGGGCTGGCGGGGCTGCGATATTAAACATTTTTCAGGGAGAACTCTCGGGGCCTCTAGCCGTCGGGGCTCTACGCAGCTGCGTAGTTTGCGTAGCGGTAAAAACCGCCCCTGCATGCATAGTTGGTAATCTGGTACAGTGGATGGTTCATGTAGCTCCAACAAAACCTACAGAGAGACTTAACTTAAAACCGATTTGGGGCCAAATGTATCTAAACTTCTCATATGACTTCAAAGCGAATATAGCAGATCTACTTTTACGTGACACTGTCACTCCCTTTTCGTTCAAAAAAAATCACACCCGTGTGAACTGAGTGTTGCAACCCCCCTCCCCCCTCCTCTCTCTCCCTCTCTCATTAGCAGTATCTCTCTATCTCTGTTTCTGGCACAACAGCGCCCCTACTGGTACTCATTAAAGTGACAGTAGTCACATACATAGTCACATAGGTGAACACGGACATTGCTGTTCCTTGGAGTGGTTGCACCACTCAAAAATGAAACAGTTAGCCTACGAGATGTCTGGGTTTGCGGCGGTGCCTCTGCCTCTCCAATCACATCCAAGTCACGCATATGTACACGTTTTTGGCCCAGCACAGCAGGGGGTCTCGGTTCGGGCAGAGAGTCTGCAAATCTGCCCAAACCGTCTTCCTCTCATCTGCTTAAGTGCTCTTAGAGAACTCCGCCCCCCCCCCCCCGACCTCCTCCTCCTTCCTCTCCTTCTCATCATCAGGACCCTCAATGGCAATCTATTATTAATCCGCAGCAGTGCAATGCAGGTGCCATCTACCCCAAATCCATTTAAGTGTGCTGGCCGGTTAGCCCGCGCCTCACAGCCTTGTGAGAACGGCTGAGCAGGAACAAACACGTGTCAACGACATTTAAGTACTTTAGGCTGGGAGAGAGACAGAGGACACACGCACGTGTGTGTGCGCGCGCGTTGAGTGCATTTGTTATGTCTGCACGTTTTGCAAGAGAGAGCTAGAGAATTAGAGGATTTTAGAGGATTTTTAGAGGATTTTACTATGTACAGTAGACAGTCGGCATATATATAGTTACTTTTTTCATAACCCCCACCCCGCCCTGAAAAGTTCTTTAAAAACCTTCCTTAAAATACGAGCTTAAAGGGGAGAGAAGAGTCACAGTTCAAGGAAGGCTGACAGGGTCACACTGGGAGCGAGAAAGCGAGAGAAAGTGAGAAAGCGAGACATTGAGGGAGTAACGACACAAAGGTCAGGGTAATGTTTCCCAGTGGGGTTAGTAGACATGCCTGGTAGAATGTCTCTATAAACACCCTCTCTGTCGCCGTTCCCTTTTTATGCTTTCAGTGATCGGGACAATGTGCGTTTGTGTGTGCGTGCGTGCATGCGTGCCGTATGTGCGCTTTCTGCCATTCCGCTCATGACATAACCCTATATAAATATACCACGGCTCAGGGGAGCAGATAAGAGTGGCCTGCTGAGAGCGTTGGTCTGTGCTCTCCAGACATCAGACACGGAGCCCCCCATCAGGCCATACAGCTCTAAACTAGACCTCTGGGCTTTCTGAAGCTCTCTCTCTCTCTCTGCTGCTGACATTCCTTTGGTCCCGCGTTGACGAGCGCAGCTGCGCAGCACCACCACCACCACCACCACCGCCACCCACCTCCTCGCTGTACTTGCTGACGTAGGAGTAGATCTCGTTGAGGGCGCTCAGCATGTTGAACTCCGTCGAGTGGAGTCGAGCCTGCTCCGCCAAGTAGGCGTTCATGTCCTGGTCACTGATGGCCGGAAGGCGGTTGATGTCGGCGTAGTACCTGGGAGGACACAAGGACGCCACGCTTAAAGAAGGGCCAGGTCTCGGAAAAAGGTCTAACGTTGTAGGAACGGGAGGGGAAAGTTAAAAGGCTCAGTGCCCTCCCATCCGCACGCGCACGCACACGCACACGCACACGCACACGCACACGCACACACACACACACACACACACACACACACACACACACACACACACACACACACACACACACACACACTGTGTGTCACACAACAGTGACACACACGTCACTGTTTCCTGTCTACTGCACAAGGTAATATAGCACAGATAATAATTTAAGTACGCAGGCATAAACTGTTAAGACCGCTATAAAGAGGTATTATGGACAACTGGGGACAAGGAAAGCTTTTAAGACACTTTGGTTAGTGTGGAAGGAAGTAGTTTGTCATGGGGGTGATGAAGAAGATGATGATGATGATGATGATAGAGTGCTTTACAATAATAACCCATTTTGGGGCGGAAACCTCTTTTTGTGTTTTAAACATTATGTTATAATTTAGCTATTGAAAAATAGCAGATCTACAAGCTCATAGCGCGCCACCACGCTACGAGCTTGTAGGTCTGCTATTTTTTGAAAAATCGCAAAGAACGACTGACATAGAAACATATAGCTTTTTCAGAAAACTGTCAGGACTTCGAAGACATTTTTTTAGAATCTGATCTGGGGTCAGAAGTTCAGAACGGCCTCTTACCGCTCCACCCAGCTCTTGTAGTTGGGGATGTCCTTGGCGTAGAGCAGCTTGTTGGACGGGGAGTCCTTGCCCAGCCGGTGCTCCGACGTGGAGCAGGAGTCCATGAAGGTCTGCGCCACCACGGACAGACAGGCGTCCGTGATGCTGCTCTTGTGGATGTCGAACACAAACTGCGGGTTCTTGATCACGTTCACCCAGAAACGCAGCGGAAGGCTGGAGAGAGAATGGATTGGAGGACGGACAGAAACGGATGCAGAGAAACAAGGCCACTTGGGGTTAGCACTAGGCATGTAACGATACACTCAACTCACGATACCATCACGATATGAGGTTCACGATAGGATTTTTCACGATATTTTCAACACAGTTATTTTCCAGACAAATGACCGTTTTCTTTTTTTTTATGATTTATCTTCCCCCAAACCTTTTTCACAATTGTTATTTAAATTGTAAAAGTAGCATTACTTTTCATGTAAAATTACTTAATTTCTGTGCAACAACTGTAAACATGCTTTCATGTTTAAAACCTAGCTCGAGTTCACATTTCTTCTTTTCTTTGATGGCATCTTAGGATAGATGTATTGTAGACCTATTTGACAGTGCAGGAACATAATTGACACGATATAGCTCCCCTCTGCAGGCCTCTACTACTGAAAGTGACTGTCTGTCTCATTTCTCTCCAAAAGCACGTGAATATGATGGATTATGATTACAGCTCACATTATATAATATAATATAATATCGATATACGATATATCGCTACATGCCTAGTCAGAACCTAACCGTATATGGTGTGGGAGCTAAGCAGTTATGCTGCGCAGAGACGAAAAAAGAACGTGGATTTCGTGTCTCACAAGAAGATAAATAAAATAAAAACTCACACAAAGCTTAGCCCATTTAGGCCTGACGTCGAAATAAATAAAAAGTCTTCTGAAAGAATATATTATATTCAAAGATTTGTGACACATTTTCACGATTCTTAAAAAATAGCAGACCTACAAGTGGCGCGCTACGAGCTTGTAGATCTGCTATTTTTCAATAGCTAAAGTATAACATAATGGGTCAGGTATACGTCTACCAATGCCAACATAACATACTGTGTGTACACTATAGTGTCTGCTCTCACCAGTTGCTCTTCCATGTGTGGCGTACGTCCGTGTCGTGGATGCCATGTTTGTCCGCCTGCTCGTCCAGGAAGTCAAACATGTATTTGATGGCGAGGGGCAGAGCGCTCCCCCGGTGCACCGTGCTGAAGAGCGTCTCGAACAGGTCGTCCACAAACTTCTGCAGCGTACCCTGAGAGTGCAAAAGAGGAGAGCTCCAAGTAAGTAAAAAAACCACGCCAAAAATGTGTTTTATCCGTCAGTAGATAATACATAAGACGATGTCTATATACCAGTGGTTCTCAAACCTTTTTCATGTAAAGGATCCCTAGTTTGATATGCATTAGGGATTTAATGACGTTAACCCACACCCTTGAGTGTAATATTGCAATTATACCACAGTTACCCTTAAAACTAAGAAAATCGCTGAAAGAATATATTTCTTTAATGACAGATGTAGTCACTATACGACCACAAATGTCCCAAGAAACTAGCTAGCCTAGCCACCGAGTTTGCTAGCGCTCTGGGAGAACAGATAAAGCAGCTGAATTCTTTGTTTTTATTAGGTGTTGAACGGTGCTGGTTTAACCCACGGCTCGAAGGCCGTTTCAACCAATCGGATTGCTTCCTCGAAACGACCTGTGGTAGAATAGGCTCTTTGGCCACTCAGAATAGCTAAATGGCATTGATCACGCCTCCCAGGTCTTAAGTTAAGTAATAAGACCTGGTACTTATAAGACACGCAAAATACAGCCCCCTATAGGGTGTGGTACGGTCGGTGTGCAGCATTTCGGTATATACCTTCGTAGCCAGCAGCCTGGTCAGGTAGATCTCGGAGACCATCTTGCTCCCGCGGTCTCCCTCCTTCTGGTCTCCGTGCTCGTGGTTCTTGACCAGGTGCCAGACCTTGACCCCGCTCTCCAGGTCCGGCGTGATCATGGGGGCCCGCGAGCGCAGGCTGTCGGGGCTGCCCGTGTAGCGGAACGATGAGTCTGTCCAATGGGAGGAGGGAGGGGGAGAGGGAGAGAGAGGGAGGCAGAGCTTTAAATGACAGCGGTTACCTTAAGCCCACGCCTCAGGCAACTGCATCATATTGATTAAACATGGGCTCACACATACAGAAGCACGAATGTATGTGTGTATGTGTGTCTAGTCAAAGACACTCTCACCGCTCCCTTTGAATGTATGTGTGTATGTGTGTCTAGTCAAAGACACTCTCATCCTGTACGTGTGTATGTGTGTCTAGTCAAAGACACTCTCATCCCTCCCTTTGAATGTATGTGTGTATGTGTGTCTAGTCAAAGACACTCTCATCCCTCCCTTTGAATGTATGTGTGTCTAGTCAAAGACACTCTCATCCCTCCCTTTGAATGTATGTGTGTCTAGTCAAAGACACTCTCATCCCTCCCTTTGAATGTATGTGTGTCTAGTCAAAGACACTCTCATCCCTCCCTTTGCGGTTCTCTCTCTCTCATTTCCACTTCTGCTTCTTTGTATAGCTTGTTGTAATAACGGAGCCCTATAGCTTGTGTTCCTCTGAGTTGAGTTTGCGAAAGAAAAACATTCTTCTTATCGCTACGGTAATGATGGGGGCAGCAGTGTCCTCTACAGGCTATAGAGAGCTGAAGTTCTCGGACAGTGTCCATGCTGGATGAAAAGAACGGTTTGGCCTCTCGTCTTGATAGCTCATCAGAGAGCTATAGATGTGCAAAGGAAAGAGTCCCCTATATTCTCCCCCCACGTTCACGCGCTTTCATTTCATATCATTATTTCTTTCTCTCTTTCTCAGTGCAAACCAATCCTCATCTGCATTCATGCACTGAATGAGACGTGGCTGGCTTCGACCTGGATCCTCCTATAAAAAGCTATACCGTATAATTGGCTTCCCGTGCACGGTGCACCTCATTGTCACTGGCAGCACCACCACGTCCAAATTGCCTCAGTCACACTGTTTAATCAACGCATCAAAAGATCTGTAATGTGTTAAGCTGCACTGCAGCCATCCTCCCTCCTCCAGTTCTCCTTCTGGCCTCTCATCCCTCTCCTCTCTCATTTTTCCTGTCCTCCTTTTGACACGGATGGATGACACGCTAGTCCTCTCTCTCTCTAATTAGCAGGTGTCTCCTTGTGGGGGGGGGGGCTTTCTGGGAGTCTCTGAGGATCTGATTCTCGGCTTCAAAGGCCATGGCGCAGACGAGCAAATAAAGCCCCCCGTCCCCCCACTTACCATTACCCCCCCCCCCCCACCCCTACATACCCCCCAACCAGGCCAACGTGTCTCTTGGGGGCGGGGCACCTGGGAAACAAGACCTCAAGGCTGTGGGCGTGCGTGCGTGCGTACGTGCACGTGACAGCAGATTGAGGTCTCAAATCCCAGTTTAATCCAGTCGACGGTATCCTGCTGCTCGGCTGCTCTGCGGCCCCTCATTTCTCCCGGCCCACCCCCCCCACCACCCCCATACATAATGTGTTGGAGTAGGTGCAGGTGGGGGTGTTTGCTGGTGGTGAATCTCGGGTGCTCGAGGGCTGTGGCGGCGGATGTAAATTAGCGGCAAGATGCTAAGTGCCGAACGTTAAATTGATATGAATCAATCAGCGGGTTGTCGAGGTGCAGCTGTTGCTCGCTGTGCCGGTCGTCAGTGATTGATGAAGGGACACCCGGCCCGTGCCAGCCTGGCTTCATGCTTCCTTATGCCACACACACACACACACACACACACACACACACACACACACACACACACACACACACACACACACACACACACACACACACACACACACACACACACACACACACACACACACACACACACACACACACACACACACACACACACACACACACACACACACACACTGCACACTTTCAAAGTAACTGCAGCACTGGCCGTGCGAGCTCCCCAATGTGACGGAAGTTAAACTAAAAACTAAACTAAACTAAAAAAAAAGAAGAGAGCTAGACTGTCCCTTCTATATGGCTCATTGTGAATTCATGACCCCATGGTAAAATATTCAGCACTGTGCTCTTTGTAATAAAGCAGACTGCAGAGCGTGTGTGTCCCACCCGCCTCTCCCTCCCAGTATAACTAAACTATGATGAGTAACTTGGATTCGTGAGCATGTAAATATAGTCTCTAGGTGTGAGAGTGAATGCATTAGTGAGGAGAATTAACATGGCAGCTTCATAATGTGCGCAGTTTAGGGGGGGAATTAAAAGATTTCAGTGCACTGTGCCTACACATGTGTAGGCACAATGCAAGGAATAAATGCATTCGCCATGTATCCGAAGGAAGTCTGATCCAATCACTTTTAGATTTCTCCAGTTTAATCCTGAGTTTAAGTTTTTTAGTGTTCAAGATCTAATTTTAGGCATGTTTAAGCCTCGAGGAAAATCCGTGTTGAGGTTCTTAATCCACTGTTTTTGCATTAAAACGTCTTTGTCCTACTGTCCAGTTAGGATTGTGTTGAAGTCCAGCGCATTTTAGAGCTCCAATGCCGTGCGCCATGAAATGTTGCACCAATCTTGTGGTTGTCTTTTTGGCATTGTTAATATTGTATCTGTGTCGTCCCAGCCTAGTACCTATTGTTTTACCTGTCTCTCCGACATATTGTAAACCACATTTTTCACATGTGATTAAATAAATGCAGTTGCTGGTTCTGGCTGTTATTTGTTGTTTAATCTCCAAGACGCGTTTTGTGGTTCTATTTTTTACTAATTGTTTGGGTTTGAAGTATTCTGGTCCCTGGCGTGCTGGTGTGTTGATTTCTTTTAGCTTGCTGTGTACTAGATAATCTTTAAGGTTTTTATTTTTTCTGTAGGCCGATATAATTTTATAATCTTTTAGAAGATCGTCTGTTCGGTTCTCAAAATTCCTTTTTATTCTGTTGTTGGCTAGTGTGCTCTGTGTTGAATAACTGGTTATCAGGGCCAATTTGGGGCCTGTATCTCGCACTTTTATTTCTAAGAAGGTTTTTTGGGCTTTCCGGAGGAAGGTCCTAGTGTATCCTCTTAGTCTGAGGGCATTAAATAGAGTTTTACAAGCTATTTTGAAATCACTTCTTTGCGTGCAAATCCTATGGAATCTTAGTAGTTGTGATTTGACTATTCCTGTGTAGGAGTGTGTCGGGTGGAATGACGTTTTGTGTAATAGGGCGTGAGTGTCTGTTTCTTTAAAGAATACTTTTAAGTCTAGTTTCCCATTTGTGTTAAAGTTTGGGCCCTTGAAGATTGTTACATCAAGAAAGTCAATCCTTTCTGTGTGTGTCACATATTTTATCGTTATGGATCTATGATGGCTATTTAAAACATCAATAAATTCCTGGAATTCTTCTTGGCTATGTTCCCATATTCCAAATATATCATCTAGAAATCTATAGTAATGTGTCGGTTTAAGTCTGCATTTTTCTAGTGCGATCTGTTCCCATATGCTCATGTAAATGTTTGCATAAGATGGTGCAAATCTCTTTCCCATGGCCGTGCCTTTGATTTGTAAATAGAATTTGTTGTTAAAGGAAAAATCATTCTGGGTTAGATTTAAGTCTAGTAATTGGAGTATTTCCTCCTCTGGTCGACTTGTGTCTGGGTATTTACTAAAGACTTCCCTGACTGCTTGTAGTCCTGATTCTGTTTCAATGTTTGTGTAGAGGCTGTCTATATCTATTGAAAATAGAAGGGCCTCCTTTCCTACTTTAATAGCTTTAATTTTGTCCACAAAATCGTAAGTGTCTTTTATAAAACTGGGGTGTTTTATCGACAGTGGGTTCAGGAAATATTCAATAAACTCTGCTGTCTGATACGTCTCGCTGCCACAGTCCGACACAATTGGTCTCCCGGGTGGAATTTCATATGGTATTGTCCATGAATCCGGGCTTTTGTGTATTTTTGGTAAAAGATAAAATATCCTAGCCCGTGGGCTATCCTGTCCTATTAAATATTGATGTTGTTTGGCGTTTATGTGCCTTTTGTCCTTAAGACTGTTTATGATGGCTATGGCCTTCGTAGCTGTCTGCATGTAAATGGGTTGGTCTAATTGCCTATAATGGTCCTGATTGTTGAGCTGTCTCTCACCTTCTAAAAGGTATTGGTGTCTATCCATAATTACTATGCAGGAGCCTTTGTCTGCTGGTTTGATAATGATTTGTTTGTTGTTGATTAGTTCCCTAAGTGCCCTGGTTTGTTCTATTGTGAGATTATCTTTTTCCTTAATGTGTCCTGGTATGCGTGTTACCGTATTCATGTCCTTCTGCATCAGTCGTTTAAGACTGCTTGGGATTAAATTCTCAGACGGTTCCCAGCTCGATTTTGGTCGAAAAGGCAGTATCTCCGTTCCTTGGTCCATTCCAAAGTGTGTAGCTAGTTTCAATCTGCGGTGATACTGAGAAAGGTCTTTCTTTAACCTGTTGGTTTGTTGTTTATAGATATCCAGTGTCGGGACAAAGGAAAGTCCCTTTTCCAGCAGTTCGGTCTGGTGTTGATCTGGCTGGAAGTAATGGGACAGATTAATTATGTTTGTTGACTTGCCCCCCCTCCTTTCTGGGTTTATGGGGTCTATAAGTTTAAACTAGTAAGCCAATTTACAAGCATTGCTTTGCCTGTCTCTGTTGTCCAATGTACGTTATCAGGAACCACTTTAAACTCCCTTTCATCCAATTTAGGGAGGTAATTATAGGTAACAATATTGCGATTTAGCTCTCTCATGTTATCCTTATCCTTTATTGAGAAATTAGTTGAGTAGTTGACTAAAGGGACATGGATACTTGCAGTTGGGAATGCGTTCTGTGCTGCTGCGATGGCCTCTCTCAATGCCCTCTGCGCTTGTTTTGGAGCGTGGCCTCTCTCTCGGGGGGGGGGGGGGGGGGGGGGGGGAGGGAGTCTTCTCTTACATTTAAAATAAAAGACTTCTTCATGGCTCCATTCTATCCTTCCTTCTCTTATCTCCCACAATGGATGCACCGGTTTCATCATGGGCGGGAGGTGGTATAGTATTATTGTCTCATGTTTCTAGGTAGCAACAAGGCAGAGTTTCTCCTGTCCTGGTATAATTACCCATGCATGCTCACACTCCCATTCTCCATTTTGTGCTAAAGTATCGGTCACAGCGAATAATTAGCAATCACAAGTTGCCCCGTGGCCCTATACCGTGCGTGTCTGGCATATACGACCAGATGGGGCGCCCTGTGGCACACCGTGTGACGCCACCAACCGAGGGAGCCAATGCGTGCGTGCGTGCGCGCTTAAGTTCTTATGAGTGTGTGTGCATATGTCAGTCCACTGCGTCCTGGCCCAAGGCGCAGTCATCTCCATTATAATGGTTTCGTAGAAAAAACTAACAGGAACACAACCCCATCACCATTATACCTCCAATCGGCTAAATCCACCCCACGCCTCCCCTCCCCTCATCCTCCTCCTCTCCACTCCCAATGCCCTCCCTTCCATTCCACTGCCTCCCAAGCAGAGCCATAGGCCTGATCTGCAAAGTAAACTGCACCACATGCAGTCGGCGGGAGGGGGAGAGAGAGAGAGAGAGAGAGAGAGAGAGAGAGAGATAGAGAGAGAGGCTGCAAACAAAGCCGCCATCACTTTAGGGAGAGGGTATTTGGATTTGTTTAGAAATGACACGCACGCACGCACGCATGCACGCAACGCAATATAAATTACATAATGTGGTGGCATGGCACGTGACCCGGCCCATGACAAAATGTTAACTTATACAACAACAGGAATACACTCGACGACGTCGGATGGATCAGGCATCATTTCAGCCCCGCTGTTAACTAATCACTGCATTCAGGCACAAATTTGGCATCTGGTGTTTGAGTGGAGGCGAAGAAGAAATGGCCACGGCGTGCACTGCAGCCTTTAAAACCCATTATACTGCCTCCTGCTGGACGCAGAGCCAAACCGCAGACTGACGAGCCTATTTCAATGAAGCACACACTCCACTGACACATCCTGTTTGGAGCGTCCATCTTAATGCTATAAATAATTACCGGATAATCAGCAAAGACCTCAGAACATTGCGCGTTTTATCCAAACCACGGAGAGCTTCCGTAGATTATGAGTTATTCAGCTTTTAGTCAGCCTGTATAAAAGGGAGGTGGACGGTTGCGCAACCCGGTCTAGGATCGCTAAAGAAGGAAAGGCCAAGCCAAAAAAAATAATAATACAAAAATAGAAATCAGCGATCCGGTTTGATTTAAATAATAACGTTAATCAGACGGAACATTACGCTACAGAAGCAGTTTCCGGTTGGATTCCTTCTGGCGGAACGTTACGTCACAAGCAGTTAAACTGTTAAGAACTCACCGTATCGACTGATGGAGGTGCGTGATATGCTGGCTGAGGGAGGGATGTTGTACGACGACGTCTGTTTGGGTACCAGCGCCACCACACAGCGGTCCGACACCTGAAGGGAAGAGACACATAGCATCATTTTGGGGGGGACTGTCATGTTTTAACCCATTCTGACCTGAGATCAGATTCTAAAAATGTCTTTATACGTCAGTCGTTCTTCGATTTTTCAAAAAAATAGCAGACCTACAAGCTCGTAGCACGCCACTCGGTGGCGCGCTATGAGCTTGTAGATCTTGCTATTTTTCAATAGCTAAAGCACAACGAAATGCTAACACCAAAACGGGTTCCGGCCCAAAATGGGTTAACAGTCCTCTGTGACACCGCTTTTCAAAACCAAATTCTATAATGTAAATGCAAAACATTGAAATAAAAAAAGTTTATCGCAAGCTAAACATTCCTATATATATGGTTGTATAACTGAACAGGATCTGAAGGTTCGGAGAGCACTTGCACGGGAATGAGGAGTCAGCGCTGCTGTATATGGGGCCGAGACATGGACCCTTACAATACAACAGGAAAAAGCCCTGGATGGAGTCTATACACAAGAATGCTATACGAATGGCACTATAGGTGTCACATGGACGGACCGCATCAGAAATGTGGTCCTCTATCTATGGGGACCTGCCACGGGTCACAGACAAAGTCAGAGAGAGAAGGACGAGGCTGGCAGGGCACTGCGTCAGGCACCCAGAACTTGAGGCAAGTAAATTTGACCCTCTGGGAGCCAACCACAGGGCAAAGCCAGGAGGGGAAAGAAGCGTATACCACCTAATGTAGACGTGCTGCGGCGCGACAGCTAGGCTGACAACACTGAAGAGCTCGATGTTGGATAGGAAACTGTGGAGGGCAGTGATGGATATAAAAATAGGATCCATCTTTTATCATGATAACTTTGAAAGGACTGTATAATTAAGAAAACATTGTAAATCTATACCTTCGATAGCTCAGCAGGGAGACCAATTAAATACCGTGCTGTATTTACCTTAAAATGAGTGAATAGCCCTTTAAATGACCATCACTGTACCAAAAATAGAAACATACCTTAAAAAGGATTTGGAGGCAGATGAAATAGAGATCGGAGAGAGTTTAAGGTTTAACCATTATTTTAGTAGGTATAAAGCAAATTTACATAGAGAATGTGCTACATGGTTCAGATAATAGTATTTACATCAATATAATTTAGAATAATCAATTGTTGATTCCAAAAGAACCCGAAGCTGAACTGAACTTCCGAACTGAACTCCGGACCTGAACTCCTCTTCACAGTATTTGTTCCAGGCTAAATACTGCAGATCACGTCAGATTTGTTGATATAATGTTCATTGGCTGTAGATGTTTCATGTCCGCCATGTCAGATGACAAGACCAGTGTTGGCGCTCTTTCATTAGTGCAACGCCTAGATGATGAGGATGGCGTAGCGACGCAGAGTTCATCTTCCTTGGTTCAGTCATTGATGCCCATTGAAGCCTGGAGAGCGCCTAGGCAGGCGTTGCCAGGCAACCTGTAGATAACTTTCCCTGCACTAAACTTTCGGCAGAGAAAGAACGCTCCCTGACTCAGTGAGCAGCTATCTGGCCTAGACCAAGGTCATATGCATGTAGACTCCAACCATAATAGACACTTCATTATTGCACGTTTGTGGCTGGTGGCAGACAACATGGAGACTGAATAAGGAGTCAACAAGATATTAAATGGGACAGATGAAAACATATTTTGGCCATAAACCTGAAGGACATGACATTTAGGATGATTAGGAACAACGCTGCACAAACAGGCCGTAGGCTAAGAGTAAAATGATGATATGGAGCATAAGGTGACAATATGAATGATCCGGCCTGGGTCAAAGTTCAGGAGAATATGAGAATATGAGACATTGACCACTGGACATTAGTTTGTAAACAGATAAGACCCATTTTATCTATCAGGCAGCGACCCAGGAATCCCGAGTCGGTTTTGGCTATATAGACCTCACTCTCGCAGCAACTAACTATAACCGACAGTACATCTAAATATTGTATTGTAAGATCGTTTTCTCTAAGTTGCAGCACGTACTGCATCTACTGCATGCACGCAGACACAGAACAACACAGAACAACACTAAGGAGGTAAACCTGTTTGATTAAACATAATGTGCCACGAACAATAGCTTCCGATAGCTTGTTATTTTTTGCGTCGAGGAGACGCGACGCGTTGTGAGCTTGTAGATCAGCTATTTCAGAGATATGCCAGCTGTGAGAACGTTCAGAAACTTTTGCCGTCCAAGTTGCCGTAACAAGTTGGCCCAAAAAGACAAGGAATAGGATTATAGAGAGAGAGAGAGAGAGACAGATGACACAGAGAGAGAGAGAGAGAGAGAGAGAGAGAGAGAGAGAGAGAGAGAGAGAGAGAGAGAGACAGATGACAGAGAGAGAGAGAGAGATGACAAGAGAGAGAGACAAACAGAGACACAGAGAGAGAGAGAGGAACAACATCAGACAGGAACACTCTCTCAATGTCTTCTCGTGTACTTTTTCACTCCTTCAAAGGGAAATTCAGACCGGCAGAGAGAAGGCAAATGAGGAGAGGAGATTGAAAGATGAAAGATGATGACGCAGATGATGCACAGATGCTTCCATCTTCATGTGGCTCAATGGTGACTGTATATATGGTCCATTTAGTATGGACCATATAGAGCTGTTGGCTCCATAAATGTCCCCCCACTCATCGGCTATACCGAGGCACCTATATATGAGTAGCAGCATTATTATAGCAACGTTTTCATCTGTGTAAATGGACCTCCATCATCACCGGCTATGGCTGTATAGTGTAAACCCATTCCCAGCTAAGCGGAGGAGTTTAATCCATTTTGGGTGGAAACCCCTTTTGGTGTTATTATGTTATGCTTTAGCTATTGAAAAATAGCACCACCGAGTGGCGTGCTACGAGCTTGTAGGTCTGCTATTTTTGAAAAATCGAAGAACGACTGACACAGAAACATAGCTTTTTCAGAAAACTGTCAGGATGTAGAAGACATTTTTAGAATCTGATCTCAGGTCAGAATGGGTTAAATTCCCTTTTATGTGGCTGCTACACGAAAGCACAACCACTTTCACTGCACAGTCGCAAATGACATTCTCGCCATTTACGCTGTGATTAGCCACACTTCACACAAAAAAAAATGCATGTTTTGCAGAAAAACTCAAAAAGACACCACGGGCCAAGAAAACTTTCCATTGCCCTTTTCTTAAGCCGAAAAAACAACACAGAGCTTATAGTTGGCTGGCATTTACAGTACAGCTGCACCCCCCAGAGGAAGGACTTCTTCTGCCTCAGAACCCCATGAACAAAGACAAGACCCCACGAGCCACAAATGCAGTGAAAAGACTGGGCCAAAAAAAAAAACTGAACTTCTACTGAAATTCTTCTGTTTTATTTGATCTATATAGGAGCAAAATAGACTCTCTCCCCTCCCTGGCTGTTAGTCTGGGTGTGTCCTCTGCTGGTAGCCATGCTGCGTGGGTCACAGAGCTCCTCACTCGTGCTCATGTGATGTAGCCGCCTCTCACTGGCCAACGCCATTCACCTCAACACCCCCCCCCCAACTATACTCTCGGTTGCACCGTTAGCTGTTGTTGGCCGGGGATCTGCCACACGGTCCTCGACATAATCGTCGTACTAGAGAGACACTTGAATGTGGTGGTGGTGGTGGTGGGGGGCTGGAGGGAGTGAAAAGACTCTTGGACGTCTTCATTGCAGATGCAAGATTCTGTAGCTTGCTAAGAGAGAAATGGGGGTATATATAGAACACTTGTACGGATCCACCTGCCAGGCGACAACTCCTCTCTACCTTAAACTAGCCTGGAATAGCCAGACTGTATAGATATTAGTCTGGAATCTCTGTGTGGAACCTGCATTTCCAACGGGCGGATTAAAATAAAATGCCTCTGGTGATAAACCCGCCCCATATTTGCATACCGGGCGCCTGATTGGTGCCCCACAACTTCGAGCGGGTCCAAACCTAACCTGCTGAGTTTTCTTTTATTTCTTTACATTTGCATCTGGTTTCCAGGCTAACCTTAAACCACCTCATATCTCTCTTTCCACCAACCCTCACAGGCACTTCTACCAACTCTCCCACGCAAGCGCGCGCGCACACACACACACACACACACACACACACACACACACACACACACACACACACACGCACACACACACGCACGCACGCACACGCACACACACACACACACACACACACACACACACACACACACGCACACACACACGCACGCACGCACACGCACACACACACACACACACACACACACACACACAAGCCCTTTTTCCAAAAGAATGTCTCAGATCAGTCAGGGATTCTGCAATTATTCCTGTGACAGACTTTCACCGCAGAGCATGAAATAACCTCTCTCCCTCTCCCCCCTCACTCTCTCTCGCTCTAGTGTCCGTCTCTCTCTCTCTCTCTCTCTCTCTCTCTCTCTCTCTACTGTATCTCCCTCTCTCTCTCTTCACATTATGTGGCTGACAGGGAGGCTATAGCAAAGATGGGTGCTTGTGATATAGAGTAAATGATTGAAGGCGTGTGTGGATTCGTCCTTCAGGGATAATCCAGCGTGCGGAGGCTGATAACGGCCCAGGTGAGATAAGGGGGGGCTGTATGGCCCCGGTCCCATGATAAGACCTTCCATCAGACGGACCAGCAGACTGGATCAGACAGTGGAACGTGGTCTCTATCTCCCATCAGAACCTCTAGCCCCTCACGCTGTCCCCTCCATGCCCCTCCAGGACCACATGCTTCCAGATCACACTTACACCTGCCCGGCCCCTGGTCCATTAACCCATTTTGGACTGAGGTCGATAAAAAATAAACTGGCTTCTAAATCCTAACATTTTTCTGAAAAACCCATGTTTCTATGTCAGCGGTGCTCAACCTTTTTCATGTCAAGGACCCCCAGAATTATCTCCATTGGGCCACGGACCCCCCATCTCAAAATATGTTGTTCCAGGGACCCCCCCCCAGAAGTCAATATTTTAGTTAAAAATGTTCGCTCTGAAATATATATTGAAAGATTTGCAGCCCCGTTTTCACGACTTTTCAAAAATAGCAGACCTATGAGCACTATGAGCTTGTAGATCTGCTTATTTTCAATAGCTAAAATATAACATTATGCTTTAAAACACCAAAAGGGGCCCATTCTACTAATGCCTTCAAAAAAACAGTAGTTTTCAAACCGTTTTGTGTCAAGGACTCCCAAAATGAGATGGATTTGGCCGTGGACACACCGTCTGAAAATGTTGTGTGTCAAGTGTCAACACCCCTGCAGAAGAGAAGACTCGTTTGAAACATATTCAAAACTAGAGCAGTGCCTACTTGGGACGATTCCAGTTCTTTGTCAGGCGTGCTCAAAACATGGAGTCTACGCAGACGCCAGAACATCGCCGTGATGTCGGAACAGGTGTGATCAATAATTGGCTAATTTGGGCCCTGTCCAGAGCCTGCGCAGAGGCCAGACAGTTATTATGTCTGGGTCCCTTTTATGCCCATATATGGAGTTCTTTGTCAGCCATGGCCAAATATGGAGTCTATATGCCAGACGTCAGAACGTCATTATGACGTCAGAAAGGGCCAGCTCCATATACAGTATGGAGCCTGGGCAGGGGGCCCTGTCCAGAGCCCGGGCAGAGGCCTTTTGTGGCGTGTCTGGACAACCGTGCCCAGCCTTGAGTCTGACCGACTCAAGGCTGGGCACTGCACTGCACTGCCTTGGTGCATTTATAGAGAGATAGATGACTCAAAAATGTATTTTCTTTTTACAAAAATTGCAGATGTACAAGCTTGCAGTGTGACACAAAGTACTGCACTGTGAGCTTGTAGATGTGCTATACTTTTGAATATCCAAAGTTAAAATCTTAAACGGCACAGATGCTTTCATGGGTTAATATAACTTAGTTGTATATACATTTCCAGCTCTGTCCTGAAATATATTTCTGCATTTTATATTATTTTATTCTGAAACATTGTGTGTTCAAAATGTATTGATAGGATTTAATCAGAAACCTTTACAGCCAGATATGTTGGAATTTGTGTGAGTGTAAGAAGAAGTATTTTGTAATAGATTGAATTTTCAATTATTTACCACTATTTATTGTGTCTGTGTCACAAACATACTGTATCAACAACTGACAACCTATTTCCAAATCTGTTAAGGAATTCACACATCAACTATAGATGACTGGTTTGAAGGGTTTTTGGCATGCCAGCATATCGTAAGTAAAGAAAGAGTGTCAACTTATTCATTTCTAACTCTAACCAAGAGTGTGTACAAATGGGTACAAAACTGGTTTGGTTCCATTTTGTACAATATAAGAGTTCAATTGATACTCAGGATTTCACAGCGTACGAGGACAGGGTGTGAGCACAGCTGTTATTGCCCCGAGGGCGATAACTCAACACGCTGTAATGTCAACACATCGGTCATTATAGGTCTTTTAGCCAGCAGCATGTCATCATGCCATCTCCCCCTCTTTTTCAACTCGATATGATCAAAAAATGACCATTCGTGTCAGGTCCGTGCCTCCCTCCCCCTCACAAAAAATAAAATGCCGCAGCCTGCAGGCGATGTTATAGTTCAGGTTTACAACAGGCAACCGGAGCGCCCCGCCAAACACAGTGTTAGATTAATGAATGGATACCTCTGTGGCAGTATCTGTTTTGTCTGGGGCTGTCTGAAAATAGCCCAAATGCCCCCTGCGCCGCCTCCTTAGACTGGCAAGGTGGGTAACACAATCTGGCTGGCAGGCTCTTCCGTGAGGTGAGGTCATCGCTATGTCTGCTCCTTCGCTGCAGCGAAGGAGGACATGCAGAGGTCAGCGAACAGCAGGGGAGGGACACAAGTTTATACCAACTAACTTTATTATACGCCATCGAAGCAAGTCTCTGTGAACATGAGGCGGGGGTGGGGACCGCTGTTGTTGCCCTTTACTGTCAGACGTGCACGCATTAAAGAATTACACTCCTGACGATACGGACACTGCCCATGTGTCCAACGAGAAAAAGTGTGACAAAACAAATATCAGCGACGCTGCATGGCTGGCAGAGCCACGAACGCACGGTCCGCACCTGTAATAAATCAGCACTTTGTCAAACCTCATCAATCTAATTACTCTGCACTGTGTGTGCCCCCGGTAGAATATCGTGCCGTCCGCTGCAGCCACATTTGAGAATCATCGTAAATAATAACCCGAGCTGTCTGACAAGCTCAGTTTATTATAATGTTCTGGTTTATTAGAATTGTTAATCGCACACCCATCCCCCGTGTCACTGGAATGTCTAATTTCTGTGTGGTGTGTGTGTGTGTGTTGTGTGTGTGTGTGTGTGTGTGTGTGTGTGTGTGTGTGTGGTGTGTGTGTGTGTGTGTGTGTGTGTGTGTGTGTGTGTGTGTGTGTGTGTGTGTGTTGTGTGTGTGTGTGTGTGCGTGTGTGTGAGCGAGCACCGGGGGCAGGGGTGTGGTGTCGTGAGTTAAGAGCCCAGTCTGGCCTGAACCCCTGCTGGGACCACTGCTAATGTTACACAGCGGCAGGAAGGTTAACACTCTCACCTCTGAGAATGACAAGGATGAGAGGGAGGAGGAAGGAGAGAGAGAGAGAGAGAGAGAGAGAGAGAGAGAGAGAGAGAGAGAGAGAGAGAGAGAGAGAGAGAGAGAGAGAGAGATAGAGAGAGAAAGAGAGAGAGAGAGCATAGGAGGGCAAGGGGAGGAGGGAGAGAGAGAGGGAGAGAGAGAGAGGGGGGGAGAGAGAGAGAGATGGAGAGGTGAGAGGGAGAGAGAGAGAGAGAGAGAGAGATGAGAGAGAGAGAGAGAGAGAGAGAGAGAGAGAGAGAGAGAGAGAGGGGAGAGAGAAGGAGAGCATAGGAGGGCAAGGGGAGGGAGAGAGAGAGAGAGAGAGGGAGTGAGCGTGTGATGAAAAGCTCCCTTTGACAAGGGAAAGGCTAATCAACAAAGAGAGATCCGAAATCAGCAATCAGCCAGGCAACTCGCCTATCTCATAAATCATTTATCGGCACTTCTCTTTCTGGCCCGCGTAGTCAGTATACACACACACACACACACACTCACACACACACAGTAAAAAATATTCAGTGTTAATTTAACTCTGAGAGTGTGCATATTAAACCACAAACAAACTCTCAACCCCATAGTGTTAATTATCCCCACCAGGCCGGAATGGCCAAAGGCGACGCATTACGTTTGTGTCAGTCCGTCGTCCGTCTCAGGCACCGCTGGACCGATCAGAGAGAAGCTTTGCATGAGTTGCACCGGTGTGTGTGTGTGTGTGTGTATAGAGAGAGAGAGAGAGAATATATATATAAAATGATGCACGATATAATCGGTAGCGTATCGAAATCCGCTCGGCTCGGACTTAACCCATTCTGACCCGAGATCAGATTCTAAAAATGTCTTCTACATCCTGACAGTTTTCTGAAAAAGCTATGTCTCTGTCAGTCGATTTTGACGAGGCAATAAGTAAGTATATATATACAGTATATACACTGGAGAGAGAGAGATGGGGGGGGGGGGGGTTCCCTGGACCAACTGCCAGGGATGTTTTTTGAAAAAATATTTGGCGCCGACTTTAAAAGCGCACATTTATGTTTTTAATTTGCATGGCAGAAGCCGGGTGTGAGGTGGTGTGCATTTCCATATGTAAAGAAGCACCATATCCCATGTGGCAGGATAAAATACTAGCCAGAAGGGATCTTTGGTATGGTCTATATGGACCCTTATGAATGTTAATGTGTGTGAGCGACTCTCGCTGACAGTCTGTCTCTCTCACAGTCAAATCCATAAAGGGCTCCATTTTCGTCACCGCTAAACCCCCTTATCCCTAAACTTCTTTGCCTTTATCTACTATTTTGCTAAACATTTTTGAATAGTTAAAATGGCCAGTCTATACAAGTTCACAACGTGTCAATGTAGATTGGCTAGTTGAACTATTCAAAAATGTTTTGCAAAATAGTAAAAAGAAAAGGCAAAGAAGTTTAGGGATAAGGGGTTTAGCGCACCTATTTTGGGCAGGAACCCCTTTTGGTGTTTTACAGCATTGTAATACATGTTACATGTTATACTTTAGCTATTGAAAAATAGCAGATCTACAAGCTCATAGCGCGGCACCGAGTGCCGCGCTATGAACTTGTAGGCCTGCTATTTTTGAAAAATCGTGAAAATGTGCCTCAAATCTTTGAATATATATTATTACAGAGTGAACGTTTTAACTCAAATCTTTGCTTCTGGGGGTGGTCCATGGAACAACATATTTTCAGATGGGGGTCGGCGGCCAATTACATATATTTTTTGGGATCCTTGACATGAAATATGGAGCACCACTGATATAGAAATATATAGTATTTCAGAAAACTGTCAGGATTTAGAAGACATTTTTTTTATTTTGACGTCAGGCCTAAATGTGTGCAGTGTGCAGTTGCATTTCGACACTCAGAGATACACATGGATGAATTAACACATAGTTTTAGTTCACTCCTTCTCTTTTAAGTGTTCTCTCTCTCTCTCTCTCACTCTGCAGCTTAATGAGCTACGCTCCGCCATTGCTGCCAGCCAGCCACCGTTTGCCAGATGTGCTCCTGCATCTGCCAGCGCGGTGGCACATCGCACGAGCACAGAACACACACACACACACACACAGACGCAGTCGTGCACGCATGCACACACACACACACACACACACACACACACACACACACACACACACACACACACACACACACAAACAAAATGTACAAAGGCAGGCAGGCGCCCAAGTCAACTCATCGAAACGGTAATGATGCACAAGTGGCTATGTTGCTCCATCTCTCTCCTCGCCCACCCACCACCACCAATCTGTCTATACGTCTCCTCTGTTTGCTGATGCTCACCATCTCCCCATTTGTTCTATCCATATTGCCACTATAGGCCCACATTTCTACATGCTGTATACAACCTTTAGAGGACCAGAGAGGAGGGGTCGGCTCTCCTTTACCTTATACCTCCCCCCATCATCCCTCTTTCTATATATCGCTCAATCACTCCCTCTAGGTTTCGGCATGCTTTCCTGCAGCTTCCTACACCTTCTACAAACAACGAAACATTCCCACGCAGCAGCCCATGGACACTTTCAACTCTACTTTTGTCTACCATAGTACGGGGGGGGTGGGGGGCTGAACCAGACAGTGGCCTTGTGGTTAGAGTGTCCGCCCTGAAACTGGGAGGTCGGGGTTCGATCCCCGGCCGGGTCAAACCAAAGCCTGTAAAAATGGGACCCAATGCCTCCCTGCTTGACACTCAGCATCAAAGGGTTGGATTGGGGGGTCAAATCTACTAATCAAATGATTCCCGAGCGCGGCATGGCTGCGGCTCACCACTCCTTGGCTCCAAGAGATGGGTAAAATGCGGAGAACAAAGTTCACTGCGGTAACGTGTGTGACAAATCGTATGACTTTGACATACAGTATGATAACGATACACAATAGAAGGTGGGTGGGGTGGGGGTCTGCAATACGAGCTGAAATCATAATGGCATAAAGTTTGAAGAAAAGTTCAGTGTTCTGAGGTGACACCAAGGTCTAATTGTATAACCACTACACAGAACAAAACATGCTTACTCGCGCACACACAGAGTGCAAATCCTCAGTTAATTCCATTTGCCCACTTCAAATGAACAGGATTTCACAGTGTATATGCGAGAAGAAACGGGCAGAGAGGAAGTCAGAGGTAAAGAGAGAGAGAGAGAGAGAGAGAGGGCTCTGGGAGGGTTTCTGGTGAGTCAAACAGCCAATAATCTCTGCAGGGGGTCCTCCTGAGGAGGCGTGTTGGAATAAAGAACTAAGTAGCTGGCTGAGAGTTCATCTCCGCTGCCACCGGGGGGCAGTATAATTGCCCTCCGTCCATGTGTGAATCACTGAGATCGCAGGCAGGCGCGGCGCATGCAAATAAGACGGAGAATTGGGCTGTCTGAAAGTCCAACGGTAAAGTTTGCCGAGGTAAGTACCGCATGGTTACGCGGAAAATGTCCATACTAATTAAAGCAGCAGTCAAAATCAAATGGAAGGGCATGATGTGGGTTTTATTTCTCTCTTTTTCTTATAGCTCAAACTTTGGCGGAAAAGTATGAAGGGTCATTTAGGAGCTTTTATATACTGAAGGAAAGAACCAAAACAAAAGCCTTGCTTCAGTCTATAGAATGGCCGAAAGGCAGAAAGCTAACCGCGAGCACGGAGCAAAACACAAACATTGTTTCACGGGGCCGAAAACTCAAGCCTTAAGCCTGATTTCTACTTAATTTAGCCGATCTACAAGCTCACAATGATGTCACAGCGCAGTCTCTTCTATACGTGTGCGTGTGTTTACCTGGTAGTGCATCAGCGTATTGAGTCTCTTCCAGTCGTTCTCTATCTTGGTGGTGATGTCTTCGTCCTGCAGCACCACGCGAGCCATGCGCCCCTGACGCCACTCTGAGGAGACACAAACATAATGCCGTTACACACTTTGAAGCAAACGTTCAAGATTTAAAGATATAGTTATAATATATATAGTTGTAGTTCATTGAGACACTTCAGCTCAGACTGACCATAAAACCATTTATTGCAAAGCTATTGCATGTTAGTATGGCGGTGTGTCTCTGCTCATGTGACATCAGATGATCTGTGCACCGAGACACAGGTCTGATATCAATCACATTTGATATCTCTGATTATCTGTGCACCGAGACACAGCTCTGATATCAACGCCCCCCCAGAGCAGAGCCAAAGATACAATAATCCATGAACAACAATACACAGTAATCAACACATGATTCAACACAATGAATCTACACAATCGCAAACAATACAATATAATAATGCCATAACCCCTGGACTATAAGAACTACAGGTAGGGAGGCCGGGGAGGTGGACTATAAGAACTACAGGTAGGGAGGCCGGGGAGGTGGACTATAAGAACTACAGGTAGGGAGGCCGGGGAGGTGGACTATAAGAACTACAAGTAGGGAGGCCGGGGAGGTGGACTATAAGAACTACAGGTAGGGAGGCCGGGGAGGTGGACTATAAGAACTACAGGTAGGGAGGCCGGGGAGGTGGGGGACGCCGCACGGCGCCCTCTTTTCCTTTGAATTTGTACGTGAGTCAACAGTCAGTCATTGAGCGACTATAGTCTGTCTGTGACCCTCAGCCATGACAGACAGACTATAGTCTGTCTGTGACCCTCAGCCATGACAGACAGACTATAGTCTGTCTGTGACCCTCAGCCATGCTCTGCTGGAGTACTTAATAGGGGGAGTGTTTGGGCAGGGCTGGGGCAGACACAATGTGTGTTTTGAGAACGATGCCTTCCTTGTGACAATCGTGAAAAGCAACACCCTTTGAAAAGCTATCCAACTTCATGTTGGTGTCTGTGGCCAGTAATGAGAGCTTTGCTCCTATACGATTACAAACCGATAAATATACTTTATATACAACAAGACCCTGACCACGGAGTGCCATCATGCACATCCCAGCGGCGTTCTCCGCTCGCTGGCCGCATTCAGTATAGTACTCATCTCCACAGGCTTGGACTGACACGCCGCTTAATCAAACAGTACACAAAAGCAGGGGCGCAATAGCCTAGGGGACGCGGGGGACGCGTCCCCTGCCAGCGTCACATTGGTCCCCCCCAGATGAGTTTGGGCCTGGTACGAGACTATAGGTACAGCTGTTGCTTCTTTCGAAAAATATAACGCAACATAGGAACCCCGCTAGTGTTTTTGGTCTTCGTCTGACAGTTTCTGTAGCAGAAAGACCTCTTTTCTGGAGGGGGGGGGGGACAGTCGGTTTGGGGGGGTTCCCGACGGCTGCGCGTAGCTTCCACCTCTGACAGAGGGGAAGCGAGTAAGCGACGCCGTCAGAAACCCCCTCACTCAGGAAGGCCCCCTCACTCAGATCTCAGACGGACCAAATTGCGACAATAACATACAGCCTATGTAAAGAGGAATATAAACAAGACCTTGGCGCAAAACTTCATATTTACCCTGCTCTAATACAACAAAAGTGTGTTCTTACATCCTCCATTTCACATCAGCACTCGTGAGTAAATTTAATTGCCATTATGAAAGTTTTCAGTGACGTTGGACCCACAGGTTGCATTGTCGTCAATAATTAATCTGTCTTTAAAACGTTCTAATGTTAATATAGCATATTGGCATTGCATTTGTATGTGCATTGAGTCACTGGAACAACCTCTCTGTAGTCCGACCCTAACCATAACCCCACGTTTTGGTGGTTAGACCCCCCCATCCCCCCCTCCCCTAGGGTAGTGGGGGGGACGGGGGGGACGGATTTTTCGGCGGCGCCGCTTTGCGGCGCCGCTCTATATCCCCCCCTAGCGTTCGGTCAGTGTTGCGCCTCTGCACAAAAGCAATGTCAATGCACAGTATATGCTTTGCAGGCTTGCACAGCTGTATTAATTGCTACTTGTGTCATTGATATGGCATGTTAGCGTACAGTCAGCAGCACGCCGGGAGCGGGGAGAGAGAGGGGGAAAGAAATTAGATCCTTTCCAGAAGAGAGGGGGGTAGAGTTGGAGGAGGGCTGGCAGGTGATATCTGAAGGCCTGTCGCGGGGTAATGAAATGATAATAAGGGTGCTGATGGGGAAATGGACAAGCAAGCGTGGCTCTCACGCTGCGAGTGATCATTGATTTTCTACTCTGTTGACTGAACTTTATTACGCTGTGGCCTCTGCCAGGCAACCAAATGGTGCCCTTGGTGGGTGGTGCACCCCCCCCCCCCCACACACACACACACACACACACACACACGCACACACACACACACACACACACACACACACACACACACACACACACACACACACACACACTCTCTCACCTCACCCAAGAGAAAAAATAAATAATAAACACACCTCCAGGAACACATTTGAAAAGCACATACAAACAGAAGAGAGGTGCACCCAGAAGAATATATAGCGTATTACTCACGCAAAGATACGCTCCACACACTCTCAGTCGTGTATCATGCTCTGTTTCCAAGGCAATGGAACAGAGAGAAGGAAAAATAATCATCCTGCCGAGTGCCGCGCGGTGGCAGAGGGTTAATTTACATCACACGGATGACGGATGATGTGAGGGGGGACGGACGGACGGACGGACGGACGGCGTGACCACCGACCACGAGGGGGGGGGGGAGACGAGGACGAGGCGGTGACGGACATGGCGGACCGTGTGAGAGAGAGAGGCATGAGACCGGGCCAGGCCCGTCTGTCAGCTCTGAACCTGGGTCAGCCAAAACCCAGCCATGAGGCACGCAAACACCACCTCCCTCCCTCCCTCCCCGCCACAGTAAAAAGCCTGTGTTCATTTAACCCATTCTGACCTGAGATCAGATTCTAAAAAATGTCTTCTACATCCTGACAGGTTTCTGAAAAAGCTATGTTTCTATGTCAGTCGTTCTTCGATTTTTCAAAAATAGCAGACCTGCAAGCGTGGCGCACTACGAGCTTGTAGATCTGCTATTTTTCAATAGCTAAAGCACAACATAACGCTAACACCAAAAGGGTCTCCCACCCAGAATGGGTTATAACTCACGGGGGGTAAAATAAATGGGTCCAAAGTATAGTCCAAAACTGAAGTGTGCACACACTTCTCTCTCCATCTCCAATTTACACCCTGTTTCATGCCAGGCTGTGAGAGCAGAACAGCCTGACAGCGGGGATGATGCGCTGTAGTGTGCATACTGTCATGTCAGTTTGATGGAAGGCCTGGCACCAGCAGCAACCTGAGGAGGCTGCCCGGGACCGCCTGGTGCTGCCGTGCTGCTTTTATCACACCGTAATGCACTGATGATCTGTGTGTTGCTGCACATGGCTGGCTTTCTCTCTCTGTGCCGACGCATCAATCTGTTGGAGCGCGACACATTGTATACACACATGCACACCTGTGTGTGTGACGTCGCCCAGAAAGAAAGTCCTCAGTGTTATAACCCATTTTTACCTGCTGGGACCATTCTACAAAATGCCGATTGCTGGTGGTGTTCTGCCCCTCCCGCCTCAAACTACAATGTTTGGTCAAACCATGTGACTCCCATTGGAAAAGCATTGTGGTGGCCTAAAAACACAAAAAAAACGACCAAACATTTGCTTGATTGGTGTTTGTTACTTAAGCAATATTACACGAGAGGGTGCAGGTTTAACGTGATTATTGCCACGACAGTCAGGAACGAGACGAAGTCGAGTTCCGCAAGCATCACTGAAGCATCACTGAAGCATCACTGAAGATCACATCGAAAACGGAGCAGCTGAATTCTTTGTTTTGATTAGGTGCATGGTGAATGGTGCTGGTTTGATCCACGGCTAGAAGCAGTTTCAACCAATCAGATCGCTTCCTCGAAACGACCTGTTGTAGAATTGTGAATGAGGCCTGACCAAACTTCCAATCGCAACTCAATCCCACATCAAGGCGGTCCAATAAACCCATTTTGGGCGGGAACCCATTTTGGTGTTAGCATCATGTCGTGCTTTAGATATTGAAAAATAGCAGATCTCCGAGCTTGTAGGTCTGCTATTTTTGAAAAATCGAAGAGCGACTGACATAGAAGACATTTTTTTAATCTGACCTCAGGTCAGAATGAAAACTGTCAGGATGTAGAAGACATTTTTAGAATCTGATCTCAGGTCAGCTGGGTTAAACAGAACCAGTATGTCTTCTTACCCAGATCCATGTCCACGGCGCGGGGGCGCTGGGAGTAGGGCATGTTCTTGTACACGGCGTCCAGGATCTTCTCCTTCACCTGGGTGATGGTGTCACAGTTCAGCACCTTCACCGGGATCTCCGGGCTGTTCTCGTTGTCCGGGTTCACACAGTTCAGGATCTGCACCGACGAGAGAGAGAGAGAGAGAGAGAGAGAGAGAGAGAGAGAGAGAGAGAGAGAGAGAGAGAACAGGGCATAAACATGAGGAGAGAAGGATACATATATAGGAAGTGAACGGAACAGAGTGGTATGGGGTATATGGGGAGGGCAACGAGGCACGCAGAATGGAGAAGAAAGCGAGGCAGAGAGGGGTTTGAAGAGAAGTGGAAACGGAGAAGGTAAGAGAGAGAGAAGTGAAGGGAGAGAGCAGGGCAGAGAAGAGAATAGAGGAAATTCAGTATTTAAGTCAGACGTCATTTTGTAGTGCTACGTTATGTCCGCGGGTCCAAGTGGCACCAGCTCCCGTCTCATCTCATTGTAAATAGAATATCTAAAAACGCGTGAATCTTTTTTACAATTACGTTATTTTTCAGAAAAGGAAGCCATTGAGGGTTAAAATGGGTCTTAACGCTTCCAACTCGAGTAGAATTATTAATGTTTTGTACAAGTGTCCATGACAACAAAAATATATATGATGTGGAGACAATAAAGACTATATTATCATTATTTGCTTGGTAAAATATTTCGGGGGGGGGGGGGGGGGCATATTTAGAATGTGTGCAGGCTTGAGTATGTTGAATCTATAGTTTGCATTAATGAGGATTTAGTTCACGCAATAAAATAAAATGGCGATACTAGTATTCCATGTGGGGGGCAGACGGCCTGTCACTGCCAGATTTGGGAGAGCAGCGCAGCTTTGGAACATGAGGGGAAGAGCAGGGCATCGTTAGTGTCTGCTTGGAGCGTGGTGGTTGGGGGGGGGCTCTGAGAAACCATTTCCGCGCTCGCTGGTATCCCAAAATCAAATTTCACACCTTCGGCGGGAAACCAATTTCCAGCTCTGGCTGGCGGAGGTATTAGCAGGTAATGAGCCCACACTCCCAGTCAGCCCCAATCAGACCATTGACACAATGGTATGGCTGTTTGAGTGCTTCTACTGGCGCTGTGTGTGTGTGTGTGTGTGTGTGTGTGTGTGTGTGTGTGTGTGTGTGTGTGTGTGTGTGTGTGTGTGCGAGCGAGCGTGTTTTGGTGGGTGCACGGGTGGGTGATCTGAAGTGCCCCATCTCCACAGTCATCTGCCTTAATGTTGCGGCAGCATTTGAGTCTCCGGGATCATTAGCTATAGCTTCCATGGTACACAGGCAGGAAGGAGCTTGACACATGCGCACAGCGCGCGCGCACGCACGACAGCTTCAAAAGATAAGGCTTTATGAAGGAAACCATAGAAAGTGGGGAAGCATAAACTTGAGAGATGGTGTGCGTGCGCACGTGCACGAGTGCTTGCACACTGCACACGTGTATGAGTTTGTTTGTGGGGGTGTGCGCATGTCTTCTCTGTCTATCTATGTGTCTGTGGGTGTTCCAGCTCATTATTTTTTACAAAATAGCTGAGAATTCTTTCGCTAAATCTTGCTCGTGTGTGTATGTGTGTGTGTACACTATACACTATGTACTTCTGTCTGTATGTGTGTGCATCGGTGTGGCTCTGCTGCAGCGTGACCATCCTTCCTCCATGTGTGTGTGCATCGGTGTGGCTCTGCTGCAGCGTGACCATCCTTCCTCCATGTGTGTGTGCCTCTCCGAGCGTGACCTACCAGGGTTTTGTACTCGATCTGCTGGCGGATGAGCTTGTCTTCGCTCAGGGAGTAGCGCGCTTCGCCGGTGATGGCGTCGATGGGGCCCTTCTCCATCTGCTGCTTGATGGCGCAGTACAGCATGAAGAGAGGCTCTCCGGCACACTCCTGAGGAGACGTCCGCGCACGCACGCACACGCACGCACGCACACACACACACACACACACACACACACACACACACACACACACACACACACACACACACACACACACACACACACACACACACACACACGAAAGGGAGTTAGAATTAAAGCATAAAGTAATGTAAACTTTATATGCCGAAGTCCTCTTTTGCATTCGAACTTAAAAGACATGCAGTGCATTACCATAACGTATTGCAAACTGGTCTGCTATTTTTTTTTAATCGTGAAAATGTGGCACACATCTTTGAATATATATATATTCTTTCAGAGCCAACGTTTTTAACTAAAATCTTTGCTTCTGGAGGGGTTCCTGGAACAACATATTTTCAGATGGGAGTCGGTGTCCAATTACATATAATTTTTGGGGTTCTTGACATGAAATATTGAGCACCACTGATACAGAAACGTCTTTCAGAAAACTTTCAGAATTTAGAAGACATTATTTAATGTCGACGTCAGGCCTAAATGGGTTGTTAAAGACATACAGTGGATTACCATAAAGTGTTGCAAACTCACTGATTTCAGACAGATGATGACCCTGGGCACTGAATGTATATACAATACCGGTACATACAATGTGACAGTGACAGATAAAGATAGTTGTGTCTATTGTTGTGTTTTAATGTAGGGGAACCGGGGACAGTGGTGTGTTGCAAGCATGGCATTTGGTTATCAGTCAGTCAGTCAGTCAGTCAGTCAGTCAGTCAGTCAGTCAGTAAGTAGCCTCGGAAACCCGGACGTTTTTATTTCCAGGGAGGAAAAAAAGTCTGGGTCCGAGTCCACACTGCTGATTTCTGATCGTCTGCACCTTTGTTAAATTGACGCACACACGCACACACACACTCTAGATTCTCCCGGCGGATCCTGTCGGGAGCTGCATATGCCATAGAAAGCATAGGTGGACCCCAGGCTAGTCAGTAAGGGTTGTTATTGAGTCAAATGCCTCTCGAACCCACCCACACGCACAACACTACTCATGTTCTACAATACACTAATGCACAATCAGATGGCAGCAATTTACGCAAACGTGGATACTGGATACACACACATGAACCTAATGATGCACTGATTGCACTCGCTCACCTTGAGGAACTTGTGCAGAAGGAAGGCGAACCAGTTAGTCAGCATCTTCTCTGCCACCGACTCCGTTCTGAAGTGACACACAAAAAAGAAAACATTAGTGGAAACCAAATGGGCTCGCCATATTTATTCATTTAATAAGACGGCAACATTGATGTATCATTGGAAATAGAGATATCCATAATTATTGTGTGTCTGGGCAAAACTAAGTATACACTAAACAAGCCACAGCGATGCCTCAGGCTTGGCCTGGGTGCACGAATGCATACAATTAGCAGTGTTCACGGTTAGCCACTTAAACCAGATTCCCACTAGCTCTATACATGCCCCACTCCCGCTTTCGTTCTACACTTCGTTTCTTGACAATATTGAAAAGAGCAGATCTAAAAGCTCACAACTCATCACAATGCCAAGTGTTGTGTGCTTGTAGATCGGCCCGATTGCCCCGATGTTCTCCAGGGTCTGGAATGTTCCGGAGACCCCCCCGGGGAGCCCCACATGGTAACTCTGTCATTTCTCTACCGTTTCGGACGTGGGGCGGCTCGCCGGAAACCGGGCCGGCACCCTGGGTGCGTCCCCCCCCCCCCCCCCCTACGGGGACCCCCACACAGAGTTACACCACTCACTTCACATGGGTGTGATTTTTTGTTTTTTGCCCTGTATCTATGTTGTTGCACAGGCCTTTTCTGATGATGGGTTTTCCATGTACAGCCCTTTGGTTAAATCCTTTGCTGCCATCTAGTGTTCCAAAAGTGTGACCGCTTCACTGCCGCTCATTGACTCCAATGTTACGGAGCTTGTTGTCCTTCCGGGTTAAACAGGAAGGTGGGGGCTTCCGGAAGTGCGACGACTCATCACTCAACACAGCCCCCCCCCCCAGCCTTTAGCTGGGGGCTAAAGGCTAAAGGCCACATCTTCGATGCGATGTGATACAAAATCACAAATGATTTACGATTGTCGGGTGCGTTATTAAATCCAGGCTCAACGGAGCTGGATTAAAAAAAACACATTGCTGTTGGTGAAGGAGGAGGGCTACGCTAGCCGGAGCAATGCTAAAAGGTAAACAGACCGACGGCGCGTCCACATGGTCCACATGTACTGTAGGACCATGTGCACATGCATATTTACTGTAAGTGTAGGCAGTGTGTGTGTGTGTGTGTGTGTGTGTGTGTGTGTGTGTGAGTGGTGTGTGCGTGCATGCATGCACATGAATGCATATCTGGGAGTTTTTTTGAAGACAGCGGGGTCTTGGCAGCTGTGACAAGCCTCAGCTGTTAAGAGAGAGTGTTGCTGTCACGGCCAGGTAACTCACGGACCAAAACCATCCCTTCTTCCATTTCCCGTTTACTCCGCCTCGCCTTGCTCGCCCCTTCCCTTCCCCTCTCCTCTCCTCCCCCCTCAATCACACAGCTGCAGCCTGCTACCGGGTTTGATTGGGCATGAAAATACACAATGACCGGTGACCCCTGGACCATCGACCACCACGGAGCAAGACAAGCCCAGAGAGAATGGTTTTCTTAAAAAAAGATTAATAATAATCTTGCCCTCCATGTCTTGTCTTCATCCATCACTCAATGCCAGACAACCCTTCCCACCTGAAACCAGTGTTGTTTTTGGCAGCTAATTACTATTTTAGTTTAGTCATATAGTCTTTGGACTGAAACTTAATTTAGTTTTAGTCACATTTAGTCACCTGGAATGTCTTAGTAGTCTAGTTTTAGTCGACTAAATGTCATAAGATTTTAGTCGACTAAATCTACAGTTGATTTAGTCGACTAAAATGGTTTTTTGGCCGGTCTTGATGCCGTCGTAAAGAGTGTTTTTACACTTGCTGAAAATAGCCGATCTACAAGCTCACAGCTTGTAGATAAGCTATTTTCAGCATGCAACCAAGTGTAAAATGACTTATACTGGATCTCTTGTCCACTAGTCCCTTCCTAACATTTTAGTCTAGTTTTTATTTGTCGACGAAATTGTCAGTATATTTAGTCTTAGTTTTAGTTATCGTAGCTTAGTTTTCATTTAGTTTCAATTTGTTTTTGTCAGTGCAAATAGGTAGTCGACGAACATTTTTCGTCTTAGTTTTAGTGGACGAAAACAACACTGGCTGAAACACGAGGAGGAGGGGCTCTAGCATGGACTGATAGAAGTTATAGAGTTATTAGAGACAATAACAGGCGAAGGAGAAGAAAGAGAGAAGATGTGAAGAAAGATGTGAAGCCCCAAACAGTCTGCTGGGAATGGTTAATAAGGTAAGATGAAAGGGTTACTAGTGAGGAGGAGAGCATGTGGACACACACACACACACACACACACACACACACACACACACACACACACACACACACACACACACACACACACACACACACACACACACACACACACACACACACACACACACACACACACACACACACACACACACACACACACACACACACACACACACACACACACTGCTCGGATACCATCAGTGGTTTGAGGTACAGTATTATGTACTTTACTTGAGTATTTCCAATTTCCAATACATTTCAGCCATTTGGAAATAGCCGATCTCAGATCATAATGCTAGTTTGTAGAACTGCTAGTTTCAAAAGGTTTTTTATATATTTGAAGATTTGAAACAGGACATTCTGCATAATGATTTTTCGTACTTCCAAGTAGATTTTGATGTCAATACATTTTTAATTCCATACTTTTACCTGTAACAGAGTACTTCTATATTGCAGTAATGTTACTTTCAATCAACCCATTCTGGGCGGGAACCCCTTTTGGTGTTAGCATTACATTATGCTTTAGCTATTGAAACTTGTATAGGTCTGCTATTTTTGAAAAATCGACTGACAAAACGACTGACATAGAAACGTAGCTTTTTCAGAAAACTGTCAGGATGTAGAAGACATTTTTAGAATCAAAATGGGTTAAGAAAAACATTTGGAGTACTTTTTTTCCAACCACAGGATACCACGCGAGCTCGCATGCTATAGTCTGAGACAAACTGCATGGCCGCCGCCGCTCTGCAAAACCGAGTGAATCTCAACCGACGTGCTCCATGAAATAAACAACAGCATCCAGCTGTGTCGGCATTGGCTTTGTGTTTTCCTACGAGCTGGAGAGAGCGAGCCAAGAGACATTAGCTTCTTGTCATTATACCACCACCATGCAGCATCCCATCTGGATGCTACTCAAATCTAGCACACAAAGTGAAGCGAGGACAATCCTGCTCACACATAAAGGGGAAGCACGGGGGGGGCTTATGAATGTGATGTGACATGTCACCTGGCCACAAGCATCCCCATCAGAAACCCGCGGTATAGCATTGTGTTGAAACCCCCGTAGAGAACACAAAGGTTTAACCCATTTTGGACTGAGGTCCTGAGGTCTGAGGTCTGAAGAACCCATGTTTCTATGTCAGTGGTGCTCAACCTTTTTCATTTCAAGGACCCCCGGAATTATCTCTATTGGGCCACGGACCCCCATCTCAAAATATGTAGTTCCAGGGACCCGCCAGAAGCAAATATTTTAGTTAAAAATGTTCTCTCTGAAATATATATTCAATGATTTGCGCCACATTTTAACGATTTTTCTAAAATAGCAGACCTACAAGCTTGTAGATCTGCTATTTTTCAATATCTAAAGTATAACACAATGCTTACAACACCAGAAGGGGTTCCCGTCCAAAATGGATTAAGACCTTTGCCTCCACGGACCGTCCTAATGTATCTGGAAAATGGCTGTGATTACAGGGTTCCATATGTCTTTACAGCCAACCACACCGAACCGTACGTATACTGTAAGTGGGGGGGTTCTTAACGCTGTAGGTATCAAAGACAAGCTCTGAGCTGATGGGCACAGGGATGATTACACCTATTCATTTCATGCTGCGAATGAAACCTAAAAGGAAATTACAACTATTATGGAGATAAGTGTGCTATAACTTTGTGTTGTGAAAGGCTGTGCAGGGCAACGTTCAAGCGAGAGGAAGCACATGCACATGTCCCAGACACATCCTCAGAGCCACTATAGAGGTTGCGTTATACTAGTAGTGTGAAAAAGGCCAGCTCAAATATACTCAAGTACTGAGATGAGGTCATGCTGACCTCCTCATTTAAGAACTGTTGGCTGGCAGAGGGCAAATTGACCTTAGCCTATCACTGCTGTATTCTCAATTAGTGAGCACTTGTATCCACCCTGCAATCAGCACAGCACACTTTAGAGTTTGTCAAGCCTGGTTTTCTGTGCGGAGGTTATGCCAGGTTATGTTTTTGGTCTGAACAACAGTGAGTGAGGCTGTCCTGGCTCATTGTGTGGATGGAGAGAGACCTGCTGGTATAGTGTGATGTGCCAGCAGGGGGGGGGGGGGGTGAGGTGGTCGGAGGTGAGGATTAGTTCACCCTCCTTCAACCGAGGGATGAGAGAGAGAGAGAGACAATGGGACAGAAGGAGAGAGAACTAGACATAATGGAGAGAGAGAGAGAGAGAGAGAGAGAGAGAGAGAGAGAAAGAGAGAGAGAAAGAGACAGACACGGCGTCTCCGACAGCACAGCTGAAGGGAATGCGCGGGCGTGTGTGTGTGTGTGTGTGTGTGTGTGTGTGTGTGTGTGTGAGACTGTGCCTGTGGTATACACCTTCCCTCTTCTTGACTCTTCTGCGCACACAGACACAAACAAACAAACACACGCTTGCAAACACAAAACCCGCTACATCAAGTCTTCATCCTTAGAAAATAATGAGCAGACACTACGTCTACTATACCCCCCCCCCCCCCCCCCCCCCAGGCTATACGCTTTCAAACGGCACATTTCTAACAAATACATTTTAGTTTAAAAATGGAAAATAGTACCAACCCAAAATCCCAGCCGTAATTGCCCTGTTAAATGAGGCTTTATTTAGACACCATGCAGATCCAAAGCTATGGTGTCTCTGAACCAGGCACGATGCCACTCATGTGGCCGAGGAGGAGCTCGCTATACCCGTGTGTGTGAAGATCCTGCAAAAAGACCCGTCCGTAACTCGCTCCTCCAACAGGGAGCTACAGTATACGCAGCTCTCTGGGCGTGTAGCTTGTTGCCTGTGCCGGTCTGCCGAGCTGGAGATCGGGGTTCGATTCCGGCTAAACGTTACATGTGCAACCCCTCTTCGTCTATAGTCTATACCCTCAGTCTAACACCTGCCCCCCCCCACGGTAGGCTCGTGAGACACTATAGAGTGTACTAATGGAAGTTATTAAGCATTTTTTTAATAAGCTCAGTAACTCCTGGCAGAAGGAAGAAGTCGAATAAAGGTGTTTTAATGCTCAGGTCTGCGTTGAGTCATGGGGAGAGTTCTCGGTCTATACGTCTTCACGCGAGCACACGCGCACACACACAGTCACACACACACACACAACACACACACACACACACACACACACACACACAGTCACACACACACACGTACCATGGCTATTAATTGAGCCATGGTAATGACCATCAGGATTTCATTACGGCACAGAGCTCTCAGAGTAAAGGGGGGTGGGGGGGGGGGGGGGGGGGGGCTGGCTTCCCGCCCTCGTCTGCCTTGTCCTCCTAATGGTAAATAGGTAGACGGTGGCGGCGGGGACGTAGTTAACCCATTGTGGGCGGGGAAACCCTTTTGGTGTTGTGTAAACATTGTGTTTAGATTTAGCTGTTAAAAAATAGCAGACCTACAAGACCTACAATCTTTTAATATATATAGTATTACAGAGTGAACATTTTAACTCAAATCTTTGAATATATATAGTATTACAGAGTGAACATTTTAACTCAAATCTTTGCTTACGGGGAGGTCCCTGCAGGAACAACATATTTTCAGATGGGGGGTCGGAGGCCAATAAATTTTTGGGGGTCCTTGATATGACATATCGAGCACCACTGATACAGAAACCTGAGGTATTTCAGAAAACTGTCAGAATTTAGAAGACTTTTTTTTTAAATTTCGACGTCATGAGGCCTAAACGGGTTAATGACGCTGCTCTCTGTTGCTCTGCATGGGCGGGAATGTCATTAGAGAAGAGAAGGGGGAAAAATAAACGCTGAGGAGGAAAGAATAATACTGAGGGGCTCCGAGGAGCCTCAAGGTGACGGAGACGATGTTGTGAGATTCCATTAAAAGAACATTAGACATGAAAGGGGAAAGTATAGCGGCAGACATGCAATAAGGGAGGGAGAGAAACACGGAAGACGGAAGATGCGTTAGAATAGTTTAACGCAGCGAATGAGGACTTTTTAATGGCTGAAGAAAGACAGACAGACAGACAGACAGACAGACAGACAGACAGACAGACAGGCTTTGCGTAGTTTGTTAAAGGACATACTAATGATAAAGGGAGGATTTGGAACGAGGAGAGTAATATAAAGTGAAAGCAATTAGATAGTTCATTAAGCATTTAGGTCGTTTAAAGACACAGAGAAAATGGCAGAAGCGACACGTCGTTAGTTTGCATTTGAATTATCTTTTGAAAGTTTGGGAAATATTTGGGGAAAATGTAATATCATCTCATCGAAGCTACATAAAGAAGAACACATGTATGCAGTCAACTGTATTACCACCACCAGGCAACATGAATGTAACAGCCTGCGCAGTCAACTGCATTACCACCACCAGGCAACAAGAATGTAACAGCCTGCGCAGTCAACTGCATTACCACCACCAGGCAACATGAATGCAACAGCCTGCGCAGTCAACTGCATTACCACCACCAGGCAACAGGAATGTAACAGCCTGCGCAGTCAACTGCATTACCACCACCAGGCAACAGGAATGTAACAGCCTGCGCAGGAAACTGTATTACCACCACCAGGCAACATGAATGTAACAGCCTGCGCAGTCAACTGCATTACCGCCAGGCAAGTGAGGCAACAAGAATGTAACAGCCTGCGCAGTCAACTGTATTACCACCACCAGGCAACAGGAATGTAACAGCCTGCGCAGTCAACTGCATTACCACCACCAGGCAACATGAATGCAACAGCCTGCGCAGTCAACTGCATTACCACCACCAGGCAACAGGAATGTAACAGCCTGCGCAGTCAACTGCATTACCACCACCAGGCAACAGGAATGTAACAGCCTGCGCAGTCAACTGCATTACCACCACCAGGCAACAGGAATGTAACAGCCTGCGCAGTCAACTGTATTACCACCACCAGGCAACAGGAATGTAACAGCCTGCGCAGTCAACTGTATTACCACCACCAGGCAACAGGAATGTAACAGCCTGCGCAGTCAACTGTATTACCACCACCAGGCAACAGGAATGTAACAGCCTGCGCAGTCAACTGTATTACCACCACCAGGCAACAGGAATGTAACAGCCTGCGCAGTCAACTGTATTACCACCACCAGGCAACAGGAATGTAACATAAAAATAATTTTTACCCAGCAGCTCTTTCGGCTGCTGGGTAAATATAATGAGTGGTTTTGGTCTATGCTGCCCTGGTATCTGATGGGGAAAATATAACTATTTAAAAGCTACCATACCATACCATATTATAAAGAAACTTGCTTGCCAACAACATTGTACTGGAGATTGTAGTTAAAGGGATAGTTCACCCCAAAAGATATGTTTTCGATTAATACCCCATGGATACTTGAATACATGGATATATATATATGTCATCAAATTATTGGCTTAGAAATGTGACAAAACCAAAAACAATATTAATTAATTCAAGACTCCATGGGGTGGAGTAATCGATGGAAAGTAGTCATTTTGGGGTGAACTGAACTATCCCTTTAAAGGGGAATACCACTCATTTTCAACATGTTTCTACAGTATGTCATTAATATACCTTAGAGGTGTTGTGTGGAAATAATAAAAAAGTCCCCCCATTCCGTGTTTCCTAGAACTGGAGGTTAAGGTATATTAATGACATAGTAAAATGCTGAAAATGAGTGGAATGCCCCTTTAAGCCTGTAAGACCCGGATATATTTGTATTGGAACCTTTCAGATGGTCTTGTAGGAGTACTTTGGAGAGCAAAAATATAATGAATGCTACTATTCTGTACGTTGACAGACAGACATGAGTAAGTAAACATTAGCAGCGTTGCTAATGCATTGCCCCTGGAACCACAAAACACATTTACAAGCACAATAGCGAGTGTCCACATCTCTGAATGTTTTCCCCTTCTCTCACTCTCTTTCTCTCTCACGCACACACACACGCACACGCACACGCACACGCACACGCACACACACACACACACACACACACACACACACACACACACACACACACACACACACACACACACACACACACACACACACACACACACACGTACACACACAGTGAGAGCTGGTGAGGATAATGTGAAAAATGTGCCAGAGAGGCTTCTATTGAGACTCTACTGGTATACAGTACATCACTATTTCATCAGAAGACAACGTCCCAGGAAATAGCCCTAGCACAGTAAAAGTCTGAGTGTTGAATTTGTCTCCGAGTGTACAAGTGTAATCAAACGTACTGTATGGGTCCATTTGGTTACATCTCTGTGCACTCACAGAGTTAGAGATGGATAAATGAACACCGAGGATGTTACCGTGGAACGGTAGCAAGTCCCTCCTTCCTCCCTAATAAGTCTGTCCCTCCTTTGATCCACCATCACTATAATTATCATGATTATGATTACGATAATGATGGTGATTAATACTATCAGTGGTGGTACAGTACAACTCATATCGCTGGCGGTTGTCGTGACCTGCATCTCTTCTTTTGAATCTTTCCTTTTTCTTTCGTATATTATTTTCCCTCTCCTGTGTCCTCTTCGTCACCCTTTTCCCACTTACCCACCCCCCTACCCCCCCCCCCCCCCGTTGTGCACTCGTGTGTGTGTGTGTGTGTGTGTGTGTGTGTGTGTCATGACACTCCATCTTTGCAGTGGAGCACACCGGAGGAGGTGTAGGGCTCAGTAATTAAGAGCCCCATCGCCATTGTGTTATATATCCACGTCACCAGTCACCACCATGCATGTGAGGGTTAGGGTGGGCTATACCCCACCCAGACACAGACACAGACACACAGACACAGACACAGACACAGACACAGACACACACACACACACACACACACACACACGGAAATACTGACTACTTATTTATATACCTCACTCCGAATAATTATGTACTATGCTGTATAAGAACATGGGCCAAGGCACACATTAGCACTGCATTCATATTTCAAGGACACTTGCAGATACAACAACAGTAAAACACTGGGACAGAGGGACCTATTTTTGTATAGATGTGTAAGCTGTTACTGTGTTGTTTTCCTTAAAGGTCTCTTTTGCCGTCTCGTTGACATGTTCTACTCCATGAGGAAGGCCTTCTGTCTTTACGAGGATGGAGCGACGGCAGAAGTTCATTAACCCATTTTGGACTGAAGTCGATCAAAAAAGGATTCTAAATCCTAACATTTTTCTGAAAAACCCATGTTTCTATGTCAGTTGTGCTCAACCTTTTTCATGTCGAGGACCCCCAGAATTATCTCTATTGGACCACGGACCCCCCATCTCAAAATATGTAGTTCCAGGCCCCCCCCCCCCCCCCAGAAGCCAATAGTTTAGTTAAAAATGTTCGCTCTGAAATATATATTCAAAGATTCGCGCCACATTTTCACGACTGTTCAAAAATAGAAGACCTGCAAGCTCGTATCGCGCCACTCGGTGGCGCGCTACGAGCTTGTAGATCTGCTGTTTTCCAATAGCTAAAGCATGACATACTGCATGAAACACCAACAGGGGTTCCTCCCGTCCAAAACGGGTTAAGACAGAATGTCGACGGTATATCTTGGGATGCACTCTCGACCCGCTGTAATATGGATGAGAGAGAGAGGAAGTGGGCCAAGTGACCCAGAGAACCCTTCCTGTGTACTGCTCTCGGCTCAGGCCTTGTAAAACCTGGTCCAGGGACTCTGGAAGCTCACCAATAATTCATGGACACGGAAGCTTCTTCTCGGAGCGTCTGTGAGACACCGTGCACTGGATTCTACCATAGCCAACATGGTTTCAGTTTACTGACAGGTCAACAGAAGTTTGACACACACACACACACACACACACACACACACTTGACCACGACACACAACACGCCACTGCCAATTAAGACCATATTATACCAGAGTCTTGCGTCGTCGTTGTCGTGTGTGTGTGTGGCTCGTAGACAAACAAAAGCGAGCACTTCCACCGTCCTATAATTAGTGATAATGAGAGTGAGCAGAGGTGAACTGAAAGACGACAACAGGGGAGAATGGCTAACAAAGCGCATGTCCGACACCCTCACCCCCTGTGCCCCCGGCACAAACACATTTACAAAAGAAAGCGATAATAGAGAAAGACAGAGAAAGAGAGGTTTTGGTGTATATGAGTCGGCTGGTTGGTGCTGTGGGCTTTCCCCTCTAAATAGGCGTTTGTGAGGACGACAGCAGGCAAAGGGACCATGTCAAATCGATAATCCTCTTGGCATTCTTCGGCACCAAACGTGGAGCGGTAATCTAAAAAACTATGGGATACTTGGGCAACCGCAGGCCGCGGCGCTAACTGCAGGACCTGGAGGATTACACGCCACTGTGTTCCCCAATGGCGAGGGATATTGGAAACTATGGGGCTGACGTGCGGTTCCCGCTGGTACGTGAAAGTGACAGCTTAATCCAGGTCCATTTGTCGCCGCACGAGGCCTTTCTCCTGCCTCTCCCTCTCTCTCTCTCTGCTCGCCCCACCTATTGTGCCTTGCATTTATTTACCGCGGCTAATAATGACGGTCTTTATGACAGAGAAAGCCAGGTCATTTGCATGAGAATAAAGCCTCCGCTTGAAAGGACAGCGGCTGCCTCTGTATCCTGCTCTCTTTCTTTTCTGCACAGCACACACACGCACGCACGCCAACACGCACACGCAAACGCACGCATACACGCAAACGCACACACACACACACACACACACACACACACACACAAACACACGCCTACAAATTTAACTAATCTTAACCTAACTCAAATTCTAACCAAAACACAAAAAAGTGTGGACCAGCAAAATGTCCTCACATAAAACTCCTTATTACCAATACCCTATAAACCAATACGAACTGAAATTGGAACGATACAGAGGTGTGTGTGTGTGTGTGTGTGTGTGTGTGTGTGTGTGTGCGTGTGTGTGTGTGTGTGTGTGTGTCTGCGTTTACGCGCCTTACTTGTCATGATGTCCTTGTGAGGACATTAACATTCTCACAATGATAACAGAAGTGCAAATACACACGTACAGTACACACACCAAAGGCAAGTGTACGTGCAGACAAATACATAATGTACAGGCGCCACGTATATGACGCATGCACAACAAATGCAAGCGTACGTAGTACGTACACGCAAACACACAAAACACCAAAAGCAAAAGGTGTCTTCAGGATAAGCCGGTTCACAGGAGCATTTTGCTCTGCTCAATTTGATTGGTCTCCACGTCCTACAGGGCCACTAATGGAGAGAAGGACACTCTCATAGGAACTTTGTATGGTATTTTAAACATTTAGCACGTCGCCTGAAGTCCCTCGGAAAAGAATGAACATCGGGGGCAACGAGAGACAGAGAGAGAGAGAAGAGAAGAGAATAGCTAAGCTGAACCATTTGCTGAATGTTTCATAAGGAGGATGAGCGAGAGTGACAGTGGCAGTGTATACAGAGAGTTGGAGAGAGAGGGAGATAGCAAGAGAGAGAGAGAGAGAGAGACAGAGAGAGAGAGAGAGAGAGAGAGAGAGAGCTATAGAGGACAGGCGATGGGGGAAAAAAACACTTTCCGTGTTCTCTGCAGGGAATTTAAAGCATGTTTCTCGTCTGGGGACGACTGACGACTGGATACAACTTAGCTCAACATACAGGAGCAGCAGCACTCATTATACCGCCTTTACTATTGTTTAGATGGGCACACAGGGGGGGGGGGGGGGGGGGGAGAATTAACATGTATGCAATCCACCAGCCAGTGGAAAGATGTATAGAGAGCCAACCCAAAGCCCCATCCATCCGTCTGTCCGTATCAATCAACATCCTCCTATACCACCTCCGTGCGCGGAGAAGAAGGACCACACAGGAAAGTGGACTGCTATTAATACTTTTCTCATGGCATATCTTTGAGAAATGTGAGAGTTAAAATGTGCTATGCATGAAGATGTCCATATGCAGTATTTATGTGGTATATAGTATACATCGACTCAAATGTATTTCAAACTTCTTGAGGACACACTATATACTTTACTATACTAGACGTTTGTGTGAGCATGTGGTTGTGGGGTAACTCAACGGTTTTAATGTGACAGAAAACCACCTACTGACAAACATTTTTAAGAATGCAACTTCTATGCATTTGTCTTCGTTTATAGACAATGCGTGGAGGATATTTAGACATATAGGGGATGACACAATGTATGACGAATCCGTACTAAACTGATGCTTTAAAACCCATTTTGGGCGGGAACCCCTTTTTGGTGTTAGCATTATGTTATGCTTTAGCTATTGAAAAATAGCAGATCTCATAGCGTGCCACCGAGTGGCGCGCTATGAACTTGTAGGTCTGCTATTTTTGAAAAATCGAAGAACGACTGACAGAAACATAGCTTTTTCAGAAAACTGTCATTTTCAAACAGACATTTTTAGTGTCTAGGACCGGTCATTTCATTTCATCCATTTTGGATGTGGTATACTATAGTTGCCTCCTCGGTGACTATTCTTTTCTTGTCTAGTTTTGTTTAATTTGTTGTCTTAATTGTTTGTATGATTATTTTATGTACATTCTCAGTTATTCCCTTGTGACTAAACTGAAAAAGCAAGGAAAATTTGAATCATAAAAAAAACAAAACAATTGAACATGAACCGAACTGAAGCTCTGCCACTACTTCAAAGCCATGCTTCATGCCGGCGGCGTTTGCCTCAGAGCGGGCCGCTCCTTCGATTCCCGCTCGGGACGCTGTGGGCACTGGCGGCGTGTTTCCTCCTCCGCGTCATCAGTGCCCGCATACCCGAGGCGGGGAAAGGGCCTTTTATGTGTGGAGTTTGCATGTTCTCCCCGTGTCCCCACCTAGGGTAGGTACCCTCACAAAAAACATGCAGTAATGCTGGTCTCTAGAGGGAAAGGAACTGGTTGGAATAACGTGTTCCTTTCCACGCTACATCGTCCAACCAGTGAAACTCCCCCCTGTCAGGTGTAAAGGAGCAACTTGGACACTCGGGCATGAAGGAAGCATGAGTTCAAGTCCGTTGCTCTCCCCCTATGTATATGAACTAGGTTGACTAGTACATATATAGGTGGTTGGCGGAGGAGGGTGTGTGTAGAGCCCAGCATCACATTAGATAATTGACACATAATTGATAATTGCTCCCATACCTGCGCAGCAGCAGCTTGGGGTGGTTCTTGCTCTCCAGGTTGCGGTCGATGAGGTCCGACAGCAGGTGCTTGAGGACGTCGGTGGCATACTCCAGGCGGCCCTGCAGCGCCGTCATGATGAGCGAGGCCACGTTGCCGCGGTCGCGCATGGAGAAGGAGCGCTGCATCTCCAGCGTGCGGATGAAGGTGAGCAGGAAGAGCTTGTTGTTGATGAGCTGGCCGAACTGCTTCAGGGCCTTCTCCACGTGCAGCTGGCCGTTGCCGGACACCTTGATTGCAGGGGACGGAAAACGGGGAGAAAATGATGTAGGGGGGCAGCGCGATGCTACATAAACAATGCTACATAAACCACTGTTTCCCAAACAGTGGATTGGGACCCATTTTTGGGTCACAGACCAGTTTGTTTTCTTTTCCTACATTTGAAAAAATATAAATATTTCAAAATAGAATTTTCAATACCGACATGGTAAATACTTTTATACATTTTAAGACAAGACAAGCTTATAGATCTGCTATTTTCACTAGTTTGGGTCCCCGGGCAAAAGTCTAAATCTCTCTTTTGGGTCTCGACCTGAAAAGTTTGGGAACAAGTCTGCACATATTATAGGGTATTGGTGATTTTCCGTATCTCTCAGTTCTGCATGATGGGGTGTCCAGGTCGTCTCCATTTCTAATTTGACGTCCAGAGATCTCTTTCCTGAGAGGAGGTAGCCAGTTCCTGAAGTTAGATTTGAACAGCTTCCTGACCGAAGCCAAGGCAAAGGTGGGCGTGCCTCTCTGCTAGGGTGCGGAGAGCTTTGGAACTATTAACTATTTTTGGAACTATTAAATCAGTTTTGCAGCTTCGGAGCCCATTTCAAGGTGACACGACGCCATCTTGGTTTGTGCTAGATTATTATAATAACAGTAGCCAAAAGACCCCCCGAGGGGATCGACAACCACTTCTGATGCGACAAGCGTGGGGCCGTCAAAAACACAAATCTTTTGTTGGAATTGAGATCAGATTCTAAAAATGTCTTCTACATCCTGACAGTTTTCTGAAAAAGCTATGT
>NC_137866.1:23058763-23108763 GCF_963924005.1 Protomyctophum bolini
CCCCACGCCTCCATATATGGTCACGCATATGTCAGTCTGACATCATCAAATCCTCTACACTCAAGACACGCTCCATATATGGCCAGTACACAGACTGGCAATCCATAATGTTGATCTGACCCCCCGGTGCCAAAGCGCCAGCCCTCACTCAGGGATGTGTGCAGTGCACGTCTTACACTGGTACTGTATTTAGAGTTCTAGTAATGGTGCTTAGGTGTGGACGGGCTGTCTCTAACCTGTTGCTTTAGACTAGAGAGAGTGGGTTCAGAGGTCAAGTCTGCTGTCGTTCCGAGTAGAGGGAGTAAAAAGGTCAGGTCAGGTGAGGTGAGGACGCCTGCCATGCCACCTCTTCACACATGCAGGGTCATATGGGAGCCCATTGTGTACTGTGTGTGTGTCTGCACAAATACAGATGTACTGTATGCTCAGGTTAACGTAATGTACTGTATTATTGCCGATGTATTATTGCTTCTAATGTTGTGACGAACCAGAACTAAATAAGATGTACTCTTGTGTCTCTCTCTGTGTGTGTGTGTGTGTGTGTGTGTGTGTGTGTGTGTGTGTGATTGTGTGTGTGTGTGTGTGTGTGTGTGTGTGTGTGTGTGTGTGTGTGTGTGTGTGTGTGCGCGCGTGCGTGCGTGCATACAGACTTTGTAAACTCAGTGAATGATAATACGGGTGATGTGTGCAGGGCAAAGTGACTGTACACCAGTACTGTACACTAGGCTGTACACCAAAATGACTCACTGACCCAGATTTAGGACTATATCTCAACTGCATAATTCAAAACACACACACACACACACACACACACACACACACACACACACACACACTCACACGCTGTAATTCGGGCGAAGCAGTATGTATTGTACATGTAGAAATATCCATTTCTACATGTACAATACACATGATGATTGCTCCATGCACCACTGAACCCCATTCAGCATCCCATTCATCTGCTGCACGACGGACCGGCTCCCATCATCATTAAGCCATTCTGGGCGGAAACCCCTTTTGGTGTTAGCATCGTGTCGTGCTTTAGCTATTGAAAAATAGCAGATCTACAAGCTCATAGCGTGCCACCGAGTGGCGCGCTACAAGCTTGTAGGTCTGCTAAAAAAAATTAAATCGAAGAGCGACTTGACATAGAAGACATTTTTTTTAATCTCATCTCAGGTCAGAATGGAAAACTGTCAGAATGTAGAAGACATTTTTTTTAATCTGATCTCAGGTCAGAATGGGTTAACTCCAAATGGAAATTCCCAGCCAAGCGATGGAGGCCCATTACGGCCGTGGCTGTTGGTACTTTGATGTCAATCGATGGTCTTAGTGAAGTCCAACCGTATGGCTCTGGCACTTAATCACACGACGCCCATAGAGTCCCTTTTCTGGGACGAACACTCGGTGAAAATAGCCAATTTAACCAAGCTCACAAACGTGTCGCGTTGTGTCGCGAGGTTGTAGATTGACTTTCTTCGCCCCCAGAGATTTGAAGGGCTCCATTTTCGTCACCGCTAAACCCCCTTATCCCTAAACGTCTTTTCCTTTTTTTTCTTTTTTTTTACTATTTTGTAAAATATTTTTGAATCGTTAAAATGGCCAGTCTATACAAGCTCACAACGTGTCAATGTAGATTGGCTAGTTGAACTATTCAAAAATGTTTTTCAAAATAGTAAAAAAAAAGGCAAAGAAGTTTAGGGATAAGGGGTTTAAAAGAATAAAAGTCAACGGGACCTAGTCTCTGCCACACTGACCTTCCTTGCACTCCAGGGCGACGCGCGACTCCAGGTTGTCCATCTGCATCTGCAGGCGCTTGAGCGTGAGGTCGTTCTCGCGCGACTTGCGCTTGTAGGCGATGAGCACGAGGATGACGATGATGAGGAGGAGGCCGCCGCCCGCGGCGATGCTGACGATGGCCGGCAGCGTGAGCAGGCTGTCGGACAGGATGTGGACGGCGCCCGGGGACACGTGGAGACCGCCCACCTGGACCTGAGAGACAGGAATATAGACACACACACACAGGCAAAAAACTGAATCACGGTGTGATTCTTCTCCATTGCTATAGGAAAGCATGATATACAAGCAAAGACTTCCGGGGTGCATACTTAGTTTAGACTAGTCATTGGTTAGACATGGGTTAAGGTTAGGTTTAGGTGTGCTGCTGCCCTGTGAGAGGTTAAGGTTTAGGGTGAGTGTTTGAGATAGGTTGAAGTTGTAGGACTAATGACTGGTCTGAACCAATGTTTAAACCAAATACTGTCTAAACTAAGTACTGCTGCACTGAAACTGCCACAGTGTCCACCTACTGTACACATGGCTGTTGAGCAGGTTGTGGGTCTGAGGCATGCACTCGATAAGTGAGCTGGCAACTAGAAATTAATTGCCGTGGATTTTCGCCGAACCCTGACAGTACAGTCACTCTGTTACGCTTTTTACCCCCCCCCCCTCCCAAATACACAAATACATATATGGATGGATAGCAAGAGAAGGATGTAGAGAGAGAGAGAGAGAGAATGCTCAGAATTCTATTGAAAGGATAGCCCCTTGAGATCTCATTTTAGAGGGGGTCCCGTACACAGGGAAAAACATTACACACAGTACAGTGCAGTTACACAAATAGACAGTGCACAACAATAGACAATACAGACATGTACAGGTACAGTTAGCTTGCTCATCCTCTCCCACCCACTCCCCCCCCCCCCCCCAACTCTCTCTGGACAAGCATAGTGAGAGTACAGTAAGTACAGTGACTTGAAACAGGGGTCAGAAGTAAACAGCAGTACGGGCAGTGATAGTGGCATGAACAGGTTGTTTTGAGGTGTGGATACAGAGAGAGAGAGAGAGAGAGAGAGAGACTGGAAATGCATAGACAGACAGACAGAACAGAAAGACAGAACAGAACAGACAGAACAGACAGAACAGACAGACAGAACAGACAGAACAGACCACTGACCATGACTTTGTACTGTCCAGTGAGGTTGGGTGGCTCACACAGCAGCTGGCTCTCAGACACGGTGACGGGGTGGCAGGGGGTCTCTCCTATCAACACTGTGTAGTTGAGCTTTCCCCCGGACGCTGGGGGGACCAGGTTTCTGCCCTGTGGGCACACACACACAGAGAGTAGGGGGGTATAAGCTCAGATATGTATAATATGTCACCCTAAAAAGGGACTTGAAATTGGAGCCCTGCGTCGTGGCACAGCTGTGTCCATATAGTATACGATCTCCCCCGCTGTGATCAAAGAGAATGATCCTCTGGATTAAAGCATTAGACTCAACCAGCATTAGACGTTTTTTGGAGCTCTGAGACGACTAGCATATTTTGAACAATCCTCAGGGGGCCCCAATATGTATTTAGTGCCGTGTGTAAGAAGGCATAACACATTCATTTCTGTTATATAAGTTGATATTTAACATGAACAATCCTACAGCCGGATTTATGAAATAGCAGCCATTATTTCATTCGATAAAATAAGGATACAAAGTATAAGCTAAAACTGGAAGAAAAAAAAATAATAATAACAAAAAAGGCCCTACATTAACCCCCTCATGGCTATTGACGTAATGAATAAAAAAAGCCATCATAACCGTTGACGTAAATTACGTAATTGCTTTATTCCCTATAATCGGGGGCTTTTAATGTATCAAAATGTAGCAACCTTTAGCTTGTTTGGCTAACGGACGATGTAATCTACCTAAAACTCCTCGCGTGCACGCTCTCGCACGAATAGAATGAGATATAGAGTGTGTATGTCACAGATTTTTCTATTGGCATTAAAATGACGAATTAAACATATGAATAGTGCAGGTATAGAAGGCACAATCCACTGTTAATTAGGGTGGCCAATGGCCATAAGAGGGTTAAAAAAAATAAAAAATGAAGGCCCCCTACCTTGAGAATTATAGGCGAGCCCGGTTTCTGTTCCAGGACGCCGTTGGCGTTCAGGGGCTCAAAGTACGGGTTGGGGTAGTACAGGAAGTTGGTGTTGTTGAAGATCAGCAGCGCCTGCACGTTGTTGAAGATGAAGCCAAACTCGTCGGCGTGCTTCACCGTGTCCAGCCCCGGGTGGTACTCGGCCATCAGGGACGGAGCCAAGCAACTCATACTGGTGGTGTTGAGCACTTTACACACCTGGGGAGAAGAAGGAGACAGAGAGAGAGAGAGACATCAATCAGATCAGAAGGACCAAATATTTTGTAGTGCGGTTCGGAAGCTTTACACCGCTCCAGGTGGTTCGGTCAAGAACAACAAAGCACTTGGGTTGAGGGTTTTACTGAAGAACGTAGAGTTGTACAGAAAGCATGTGTGTGTGGTTAACAAGGAGACGCACACGCTGCTGTGGTCTGTACAGAATGAGCAGAAAACTAGGCTTGACAAACTCTAAAAGTGTGCTGTGCTGATTGCAGGGTGGATACAGGTGCTCACTAATTGAGAATACAGCAGTGATAGGCTGAGGTCATTTTGCCCTCTGCCAGCCAACAGTTCTTAATTGAGGAGGTCAGCATGACCTCAGCTCAGTACGTGAGTATATTTGAGCTGGCCTTTTTCACAGAGAGAGAGACAGAGAAGAAAGGGAACATGTTAAGAGAGAGAAAATCCAGGTTTTAAGATGCTTTCGGGGATGCACTTTGTGCAACACACTCTGCCGACCTATAAGCACCCACCGAAATGAAACATGAAACGTGGAGCCAGTCGAGCGGGAGGGGCTTAGATAGAAGACGTTATACAGTTGCTTTGGATGGCGGTCATAATTATTCTATTTCCATCTGCTTCCAAAATAAAACCATCCCACAGTCACAGAGTTACACTCTCATGTCCCGGTTATTACAACCCCGGGGTGTGCTGTTTCTTAAACCATTTTAGGCGGGAACACCTTTTTGTGGTGTTAGCATTATGCTATGCTTTAGCTATTGAAAAATATCAGATCTACAAGCTCATAGCGCGCCACCGAGTGGCGCACTACGAGCTTGTAGGTCTGATATTTTTGAAAAAACGACTGACATAGAAACATAGCTTTTTCAGAAAACTGTCAGGATGTAGAAGACATTTATAGAATCTGATCTCAGGTCAGTCAGAATGGGTTAATGCGCATCGGCACCGGCATAAACCCCGCGCCGCCGAGCGTGCCGCGCTGCCAATAATGTGCACGTTAAAGCCCATCTTTCTCCTCACAGGAAGGGGGAAAAGGAGAACAATGGGTTTTACTGGGCTGCCATTAAAGCTGACTTTATCGAGGAGGAAACCCGCAGGTCCATAAAAATCAGGAGATAAACTGCTTTCTTTGACAAAAAGGCTATATAGGAGGAATTCCAACCTCAAAGCAAAACGTGGGAAACGGTGGAAGCTGTCACGCTGACGGATCGGAGTGGCAACGTGACCCCTGGTGTGACTAAGGGCCGATTCATACCAGCGCTGTTTCGGCGCTGTAGTGCCGAAATGATTTCGGCTCGTCAGAAATTTTCAGTAGCACCGAAGAGACGACTTTAGGACGGTACCCACCCCGCCCCCGAACCTCAAATGACGTCACATTGTAGGCTCTACAGAGCCGAACCGACTTTTATTCGGCTCTAAAATAGCAGTATGAATCGGCCCATGAGCTGTTTTGGAGCATAGATGCAGCTTGTACGTAGATGAGCCGTTTCAAAACGAATAGGAACAGTGTCTTTGTTATTGTTTCGGAGCACATAGAGTTCCATCCGTCCACGCTTTCAGAGAAGCAGTTCTCAGAGAAGCAGCTCTAAACAGGGAGGATTGATCACTGCCAGGGCAGGGTTGCAGTATCTCTATACCTCTTCTCTCCCTCCCAGCTCTCTCTCTCTCTCTCTCTGGGGATGTAACTTAATTAGAGGTAAACAGCAAAGCAGGCGAACGGTGGCGAGCAGCACTCCTACAGTACCAGTTAGTGAGTAGAGCTGCTCTCCCACAGCCCAGCAGACTCATTCAGCTCTCACTGAGAGCCCTCTAAACACCCGGGATGAACCCGTTACGTTCTTTTTCCCCCTCCCCGCCTATAATTTTGAACCAACTCATTGGTTCAGATCCCTACACGAACTGGAAACCAAAACATACTTATTCTTTGCACTGAAGGAGGAACCAAAGTCGGCGTGTCACACTATTCAAGTTGGAAGTGGTATAGATGTGATAGAAACCATCATAAAAGTGTGTGTGTGTGTGTGTGTGTGTGTGTGTGTGTGTGTGTGTGTGTGTGTGTGTGTGTGTGTGTGTGTGTGTGTGTGCGCGCGAGCGTGCGTGCGTGCGTACGTACGTGAGTGTGTGCGCGTGGGTGCAGTACTTAGTTTAGACAGTTTTTGGTTTAGACTAGTCATTGGTTAGACCAGTCATTAGTCTAAACCTAACCTTAACCCATGTCTAACCGATGACTAGTCTAAACTAAGTATGCACCCCGCGTGCGCGCGTGCGTGCGCATTTAAGAAATCCGTTTGCGACGCAAGATGTCACTGTAACTTCGGGTTACTTCAGTAACCTCAGTTGTATAAGTGACTCGAAGAAGAGAGTCATATGGGTCCGAGACACTTGGTGGCGCTGGAGCACAGAACAAAACATAAACTCACGAGCTAATTTATTGGTTCGTGGAGCTGTCACTCAAGGCGGCGCCTCCGGTCCTGACCCGCAGGTATAAAACCGGTGGGCGTGAACGCCGAGTCATTCCTATCAACCATTTTTCTGCCGCCTGCCAAAGCAGACGGGCAGTTCAATGACTCTCTTCTTCGAGTCACTTATACAACTGAGGTTACTGAAGTAACCCGAAGTTGTCTAAAGTGCCTCTCTCGAAGAGAGTCATATGGGTCATCATAAAACTCCCGTATGATCACCCCGGCTGACAGGACCGCTCCACGGTCCCCCTTTTTCCAGAGAGACGTCACGTGAATGTGCGTCCCTCCCGCAAGGGAGACTGAGAAGGTTTTTAAAGGCCAGGGGCCAGAAGGGACCTCTTGACCAAAACAAAAAACAGTCAGACTTCCTGACTCAAATGGGCGGCAACCCCCAGGACTGCATGTCCCAGGGTTGCAGGGGCCACATCCAGGTTATAAACGTGGCGAAGGTCGACGGAGACGACCAACTCGCCGCAGCGCAGACATCCTGAATCGGGACTCCCCTGGCCAAGGCCCAGGATGCAGACAAACCTCTTGTAGAGTGTGCACGTAGACCCTCTGGGGGTTCAGAACCACACGAGGTATAGGCTAACCTTATAGCCTCCATAATCCACTGCGAGAGTCTTACTTTCGAAATGGGTTTACCCTTCCACTGGGAATCCCAGGCTACAAAGAGCTGCTCACCCAGCCTGAAGGGGGCAGTCCTTGACCTGTAGACTTTCAGGGCCCTCATAAGACAGAGACAATGTAGTCTCCTATCCTCCACCGAAGAGAAGGGAGGAGGATGGAAGGCCGTGAGATCCACAGGCGAGCAGCCCGAGGGAAAGGTCTTAGGTAGAAATGAAAGGTTCGGCCTGAGCGTGACCCTGGTGTCATTACCACTGAATCTCAAGCAGCCGCTGCTCATTGAGAGAACGTGCATGTCACCAGCCCGCTTTGCTGTCGTCAGGGCGACAAGCAAAACGGTTTTCAGAGAGAGGAACTTCAGGTCCACCGTTTCCAGTGGCTCGAAGGAGTCTCTCATCAAGGAGTCCAAGACTATCGTCAGGTCCCACGAGGGGACCAGAGATCTGGCGACCGCTCTGAGGCGCGCAACTCCTTCCATGAACTGACGGATCAGCAGGTGTTCACTGAATGGTCTGTTGTTCATACCAACCTGATAGGCCGCTACGGCCGCCAGGTTGATCTTGACTGAGGAGAGACCAAGACCCCTGTCCAAGAACTCCTGTAGGAAAATCAGAATGTGTCTCACAGACGTCTGAAAAGGGAAGACCTCTTCCTGTCTGTCCGAGCACCAACGCTCAAACACAAGCCAGGCAGTGTTATAACGTCGTCTGGTGGAGGCAGCCCTGGCACCAAGGATCGTCTCTACGACATTCGGAGGCAGGCCAATCGCTTCTAGCGACGCCCCTTCACGGGCCAAACCCAGAGATCTAGGTCCTGAGGACGTGGGTGAAAGATCTCTCCTCCGGCCTGGGTCAGCAGGTCCCTCCACAGAGGAAGCTGCCATGGTTCTTTGAACAGGAGAGGGACTATGTCCTGTCTCCAAGATCCCCAGGCTGGAGCTACTAGTAGCAGCTCTGATCCCTGATCCCGCACCCTGGCTAGGACATGCGGAATCAGTTCCAACGGGGGAACGCATAAAACAGAGAACACAGGCGAGAGGACCGAAGTCCCCCCTGCCTGTTGATGTAACAAACCGTCGTGGTGTTTTCGGAAACGAACCAGGACGTGGTGACCTCTGAGGAATTGTTCGAATTCTCGGAGTGCCAGGAACACTGCCAGTAGTTCCAAGTAGCCGATGTGGGAGGAGCGTAATGCGGCATCCCACACGGCCCTGGCCATCCTCCCGTCGTGGGTGGCGCCCCAACCGGAGAGGCTGGCGTCGGCGGTGACCAACCTCCTGACTGTGGGGAGACCCCTCGGGACCCCCTCCGTCAGAACACCTCTGTTCGACCACCATTACAGAGCTAGAGTGCAGTTCGAGGACACTGTCACTCTGGTCGAAAGTGCGTGTAGATCGCTGACCCTCTTAGCGGACGTCAGGGCGACCAGGAGGGCTGGCTTTAGTGTAAGACATTTCAGGTCAGCCGTCTGCAGTGGCTCGAAGGGCTCATTGTTTAGAGCCCTGAGGACTAGAGACAGAGCCCAAGAGGGGACCAGGGGTCTGTCGACCCTGTGTACCCTGCGTACGCCCTTCACAAACCGTTTTGCCAGCGGATGTCTCCATACTGTCTGGTCGTTAACGCCCATTTGGCAGGCCGAGATGGCTGCTAAGTGGGTTCTCACTGAGGAGAGGCCTAGACCTCTGTCTAGGAACTCCTGCAGGAATGTCAGGGCGTAAACTACTGAAGCTTGGAATGGGATAACCTGGTTAGGTCGTTCTGAGCACCACTGCTCGAACACACCCCAGGCTGTGTCGTAGCGGGTCATTGTCGACTGGGCTCTGGCCTTCTGAATCGTTGCGACAACATTCGGAGGGAAACCGGCCTCAGTCAGCATTAGCCTCTCACGGGCCAGACCCATAGGTCTAGGTCCTTGGGGCAAGGGTGGAAGAGGGATTTCAGCCAACGCTGAAAAGGCCTCATATGGAGTCTGTCCAGACCTACCAGAGAGATGGCCGAGGCCATGAGTCCGGCCATCCGTAGACACGTACCCAGTGGAAGTGTGCGGCCTGTCTTGCACATGGTCACGCACTTCAGGAGGTCGTTGACCCTGTCCCGACTCAGCGGAGCCCTGTAGGAGACAGAGTCCAGAGTGATGCCCATGAAATCCGTGGATTGGGTAGGCATGCTCTTGGCTAGGTTTATCCTGAAACCCAGTGAGGTCGCATGGGACACGACCCGAGTCGTGTTCCTCGCGGCCTCCTCTGCTGAATCCGAACATAGGAGACAGCCGTCTATGTAACTGGACACCCATAGACCCAGAAGTCTCAGGGGTGCCAGAGCGGCCTCCGTACAGCGGACGGAACACTCTGGGACTGAGGGACATCCCGAATGGAAGGACCGTGTACTCATAAGCCTTTTCTTGGAACCCAAACCGCAGGAACTTCCTGTGAGGTGGGTAAATAGGGATGTGGAAATAGGCGTCTTTTAGATCTATGGATGTGAGCCAGTCGCCTGGGCGTATGGAGCGCACCAGAGACTCGGCCGTCAGCATCTTGAACTGAAAAGACTTGAGGTGCCTGTTGAGTATCCGCAGGTCCAGGATGGGACGTAGACCCCCCCCCCCTTTTTCTTGACCAGAAAGTAGCGGGAGTAGAGCCCGCTGCGACGCTGGGCCAAGGGTACCTCTCTGACGGCATCCTCCTCCAGCAAGGAAGCTATCTCCTGTTGGAGAATCAGACCCTCCGGACCCCCGGCGTTGGTGAAGATGACCTCTGAAAACGCTGGGGGTGTTCTGCGAACTGGAGTCTGTAGCCCTTCGCTATGGTGTTGAGGATCCACGGGGATGCTCCGCACCACTCCCACTGTGCCAGGTGCTTGGCTAGTGGGTTCTCTCCGGCTATGGGAGGCACGCCCCGCCTGGGGGTAGTGTTCCCTAGCATGTCGGAGAAAATTGGGCATGACCCGTCTCCCCAGTGGCGTTTTGGTACGCCACTGACCTTATGCCCTGCCCCACTGCGTCGGGGGGGGGCCCATGGGGCCCCCGTGGCAGTGGGTTCATGTCCCCCCCTCCGTGGATATTGTTTTGTTGTCTTTTTGTATTGTGGCATAGCCTGTACTACAGACAAAAAATGCTGTACTTGTGCAAACAATATCGAGGGACCTGGCTACAGGGACGCCCAGGACGCCCACCTGTGCCATGGTCCAGAAGCGCATTGCGGGCGGACTGGACGTGCAGTCCGAGACTGCTACGTCCGGTGCTGGGCCCGGCGCATGGGGGGAGGGTAGGGAGTGTGTTACTTCGGCTGCTGGTCAGGGCCTCGCCGCCTGGACGCTGCACCTCCACGTTGAGGGTGATCCTCTCGAGTGCGCCTCTGAAGAGGCCTCCGGGGATGATAGCACCCTCGGAAAACTCTCTCTGGGCAACGGGATCCAGACCAGGTGAGGCTTCCAGCCACCTAGCATGCTCTGAGGTGATGGAAGCGGTGGCCATAAGGCCGGTCAGGTCGGTGAGTCAGTACGTGAAGGTCACAATTTTCTCATGTAGGAGACGAACTCTAGCCAACTGTTCAGGAGTAGGGCCGTGGCCCCTCTCCTGAAGAAGGGAGCTCTGAAGCATTGAGAGCGTCGCAGGGTAGCCGGGAGAGTCATGGGCTCCTTCCAGCTAGCCGTGTAATGTGCTCTGAAAAACCTGGGACAGGGGAAGCGGTGGTCCCCCGACAGTGATTTTTGTCGTGTACATACTGTGCAGCTTGGCCACAGACCCACCCATGGTGGGGATCTGTGTCAAGAGCTTTTGCCTTTCTTTGGGGAGCGGTCCCGGTGTGCAGTCTGGGGCTGCTACACCCTGGACGGGGCCCAAGGCATGGGAAAGCGTCTGAGCACGCTCCTCCTGGAGACGGAGTTGCAGGGTCCGATCGGCCCCTCCAAAGACGCTGTGCCGGTCGTAATCCTGGCAGCCGTCACGTTGGCTGTTGGACAGCAACGTGAGGCATTCAGTGACCGTATGAGAGCAGCGTGAGACAATAGCCGAAGTAGCTCCGATGCTATGGCTATGTCATAGACGAGTTGGTGTGGCACCTTGAAAACAGCCTAACTGGAATGCTAAACATTCTAGGGTGGCGTCGGCCATCCAATGAGGTTGCTACTCCCGACCTCGAAAAGGTTAGCTAAACAGCTAAACAAACCTAGCTTCACAATGTACATACCTGTAATGTTGAGGGAAGCAGTCGGTTGTTGAGGGTCGTCACGTCGAGTGAGACTCGTGCCTTCGGCCGCTGCGTGAAGTAGTAGCAGTGTCGGTGGAGGCCTCCCGCTGGAGGGAGAGCAGCACCCAGAGCAAGCCGGCGAGGCCTGGCTGATGTCTTGGGTCTGGCTCCAAGGCCTGTTTACCAGTGAGGTGAAGAGCATGTGGAGCTTGTTGTTGGCGGTCCGAGCCGCCTTCCCGGCAGGGGAGGAGCCCAGGAAGGACTCGTCACGGTGTCTCTGAGACGCGTCGAGGTTGAGGGGTCTGAAGAGAGAGGACGAGGTGGTGGGCTGACTAGATCCCGCTGGAGGGAGAGCAGCACCCAGAGCAAGCCGGCGAGGCCTGGCTGATGTCTTGGGTCTGGCTCCACAGGTCTGTTTACCAGTGCGGTGAAGAGCGTGTGGAGCTTGTTGTTGGCGGCCTTTATCACCCCCGCAGGCCATCTTGGGTGTTGGTGTAGCTTGAAGAAGGAACCAGCAGTCCAAGACATTGTAGAAGCACTTCACTTTTAAGTTATAATATAATATCATTATATAATAATAATATATACTATAACAAAATTGTTGTGAGGAAAAGCTGTCTGTAACTCACAAAACAGGATAAAAAGAAAAGTGGTGGTGGAGTAGAAGAGTAGGACTCGTGGTGCACCACTGGGAATTGGGGAGGGCTGTCGCCACCCCCGCAGGCCATCTTGGGTATTGGTTGTAGTCTGAGGAAGAATCAGTAGCCCAAGTGGAAACTTCTTTAGTCAAGAGGTTGTTACAAACCCTGTTGAAACAGAGCCTTGGAAGGGGTCCATCATCGTGGCCATCTGTAGCCATGGTGGAGGAAAAAAAAATTATTATTTATTTAGCACCACTACTAAATAAAAATATTTTTCTCACTTAACTCCCCTACTATAGAGGGTAACGTGAAGCGGAACACACACAGTGGTTAGCCTTCAGTCGACGGCTGAAGGCTACCCCACGTGTTGTTGCTGGCCCACCGTGTAATGGAGGGAGCCAGGGAGACCCTTTTCTTGTCCCCAATGCGGGGAAGGGTTGAGAGAGAGTGGGGAAGGGTTGAGAATGCGGCCCGTCTAGCCTGCGGTAGATGTAGACGCTTACAGCGCCTGATATTCCCAGGCGGTCTCCCATCCAAGTACTAACCAGGCCGGACCCTGCTTAGCTTCCGAGATCGGGCGTGTTCAGGGTGGTATGGCCGTAACGTACCGGTATGCCCGCCGTCACCGAGAGGTGTAGAAGCGAGGCTGCGGGCTGCGGCTAGGACTCAGATTAGTCAGCGACTAACGAGAGGCTAGCCGTGGAGAAAAGAGGCGGCAGCAACGCTGAAGCTAAACCACAGACAGGCTAACGGAGCTAGCTGACAGCTAACAACGCTAGCTAGAGGGTAATGAGAGGGAAGACAGAACAACAAGCCGCCGGGCAGGCACTTGTGTTATGAGTCTTATTTGACTTATCTGCTTAGTAGCTCGTAGAGAGAAAAACACCTTCTTGTGGCTGCGAATCCCCGCGGTACAAGTCGGTTTTAGACTCGTCCGTCTTTCGGGAAAATACAACTTCAACAGCCGGTGTGAACTTTGGTGTACTCGTTGTGCTGTGTGCATCCAAGCGCAGAAAAATGTAGGAATGACTCGGCGTTCACGCCCACCGGTTTTATACCTGCGGGTCAGGACCGGAGGCGCCGCCTTGAGTGACAGCTCCACGAACCAATAAATTAGCTCGTGAGTTTATGTTTTGTTCTGTGCTCCAGCGCCACCAAGTGTCTCGGACCCATATGACTCTCTTCGAGAGAGGCACTTTAGACAACCTAAAATTTCCATCCTCCTTCTCGTAGGCAAGACAGAGCAGCTGAATTCTTTGTTTTGATTAGGTGGTGAATGGTGCTGGTTTGATCCACGGATTGAAGGCTGTTTCAACCAATCAGATTGATTCCTCGAAACGACCTGTTGTATAATAAACCTTTATTGATCCCCATGGGGAAATGCAGGTGTTGCCGCATCAACCTGCAGTAAGCGTGACACAAGTACTAGTATGTATGTGCCGACTTCTTTAGCATCAACTTCATTTTTAATAAGCTCTCTTCCACCGATCAGCAGATGGGAATATAATATTATGGCTGATTGCGTTTGAGAGAGAGAGAAAACCTCCCATAAGTTCTGCTACGGCCCGTTATGCCGCTGTTGGAACGGTGACATGGTAATACCAGACAGTCCCAGATGCTGTGGCAGCATCCTCTCCTCCCTTGCCTGTCATGTTTGGAATGGCCAAGACATTTGCAAATCAACTACAGCTCTGACTACCATCTGCTACGTGCGTGCGCGCGCAATAGTGTGTGCTTCTCCCGTTTTACCACGGTTCTCAATCAACACTGTTTTTTCGTCTCTCTGTGTCCCTCTCTCTCCGTGTGAAAAAGGCCAGCTCAAATAAAGTACTGAGATGAGGTCATGCTGTTGACCTCCTCAATTAAGAACTGTTGGCTGGCAGAGGGCAAATTGACCTTAGCCTATCCCTGCTGTATTCTCAATTAGTGAACACTTGTATCCACCCTGCAATCAGCACAGCACACTTTAGAGTTTGTCAAGCCTAGTTTTCTGCTCATTCTGTACAGACCACAGCAGCGTGTGCGTCTCCTTGTTGTGAGTACTGATTTCTTTATGTGCTGTTGTAAAAGTGTTTGGAAATGTGTGCATGTTTTAGGCAGGTGATGTTTGTACATTTAGCCAGTTGTATTTTGTTGATGGAAATTATTGTAATTTTATGTTTATGTCTTTTGTGTGTTTGCAGAACCACACACACACATGCTTTCTGTACAACTCTACGTTCTTCAGTAAAACCCTCAACCCAAGTGCTTTGTTGTTCTTGACCGAACCACCTGGATCAGTGTAAAGCTTCCAAACCGCACTACAAAATACTCCGTCTCTCTCTCTTTCTCTTCCTTAAATAAATTCCTTCTTTTGCTGAGTCGTGTCAAACAATAAAGCAGCTCGTGTTAGGATGTTGGTGGTGGTGGTGTGTGTGTGTGTGTGTGTGTGTGTGTGTGTGTGTGTGTGTGTGTGTGTGTGTGGCGGTGTCGTGTGAGGTGAGTGTAAATCAGGAGCCCTGCAGGGTGGGTATGAATACGTAGTTGGGCTCCACTGAAATAACGATCCAAAAGTATTTTTCCCCAAGCTAATAACTAAACTGAGCGACACACAGTGATGCGCAATAACGATGAACAGAAATAATTATGTGTATTCCTACAAAAGCCACCCCCCCCCCTATCTCAGGCTTCGATCGATTATAAAAAAATAAATACAAAATGTGCAACAGCCAACACGGCACAGCCGTTCCTTTAGGGCAGGCTATGTGGAGAAAGGAGCCGTAGTGCTCGGCAATGATAAGTGACTTAAGGTCAAAAATAATTGGAATCATGCCCGATCCTGTCTTCTCTATCTAGAGTTGGATGGGCTTATGGTATTGTAAAGGCACACACACGGCCCCGCCCCCAAAACCCTCCTAGCTGAATTCATTATGAGGAAAGAGAGAGAGAGAGAGAGAGAGAGAGACTCCTCTGAACAGTCCAGTCTGAACCAGGGGTGCCCAGACTTTTTTGACTTAAGAGCTACTTTAAAAAATGACCAGCTCAACAAGATCTACCCACAAAGAAGTATGGTCTCATTGCTGAAAATAGTAAAAAAAAAGAAAAATGTACCTGAGGGGTGGTGAAATGGAAATAGTTTTTGTAGGTCTAACTTTGTAATGCTACTGATGTTTGTGCTCAACACTCTTGAAAACAAATATTCCATTGTGGCTTAATAGGTATTTTTGTCAATCAATCAAGTCACCTTAATTCAATTCAAGTGTCAGATGCCAAATTATATATATTTTTTAATTTAAATTATATATGTTTTAGGGGTATATGTCATGTGATCTACCTGCACAGCCTTTGCGATCTACCTTTTGGGCACCCCTGGTGCCTGGTCTGAACAGTCCAAATGCAGTTTTGGCAGCAACCAGTGGACAGAAGAGACAGGTATATCTGTCTGAACAGGGTCATTAAGTTGCTGTTATGTTTATGTTTGTTTAATTTATTTTCATTGTTATACTGTATTGCTTGTTGTTCATTATTGTTGGGATGTTTGTTGTCTCTATGTGCGCGGAGAGTTGTTGTCTCTGTGTGCTCAATGTTGATGTTAATGTTGTTTTGTTGTATGTATGCTTTGGCAATGTAGAACATATTTATCATGCCAATAAAGCCTTTTGAAAGACAGACAGACAGACAGGACGAGGGGATGAGACAATTAAAGGCTTTGCGTAGGACAGCTATATGAAGGGTCACAGAGTCAAAGATCTTGTACACTCCTATACACTGTATCTTGTGTTTCCTGCTTGCATGCTGTTCCAACCTATACTGCCAGCCCTGGGGTTTGATATGTCCTTATAAGTTATAAGAAGGACCAGTGCTGGTCCTTCCATATTGAGCTCAAAGACACATTGGAGCGTTCCCCACTGCAGTGTCTGAAATGTGTCCCATCATGCCTTTCAGCATATCTCCTCTAATACTGAACAAGGTGGAACGAAAGGGAAATAATCTCACACACATAATGTGAAACTTCCTCAACTGAGAGCTGCTTCATCTATTGCTCATAATAACACATGATAACGTAATGGGTGCAACACAGACCGCTGGAAATGGATATTATGCCATTTTGACCTGAGATAAGATTCTAAAAATGTCTTCTACATCCTGACAGTTTTCTGAAAAAAGCTATGTTTCCGTGTCAGTGGTTCTTTGATTTTTCAAAAATAGACCTACAAGCTTGTAGATCTGCTATTTTTCAATAGCTAAAGCATAACAGAATGCTAACAGCAAAATGGGTTCCCGCCCAGAATGGGTTATGCAACAGATAAGAGAAAATATAAACCTGGAGGGACCGGATACTCAAGAGGAGGTAAAATGGAAGCCGCGTGGGGGGTTTATTTTTTACTCTCTCAGAGAGTGAAATGAACACTCTATATTTTACTGTATGATGTTTCAGAAGCCACCCCTGATGCCGATAATGAGACGCGTGACAACAACATATAGACAGAATATACAGTGTCATCATCATGTACATTGGAATCCGTGCTGTATGTCATCACCGTCGAGTGAACATCAAAGTTAAATCAAAGCTCTCCGGAGGATGACGGGATATGCCTCTGTAGAACGGGGCTGATTGCACAAAAGGATCGCACCCCCCACCCCGCGTTCAAATATCTGTCCTTCTCATTATCCCCCCTTACCTTACATCCCCCCCCCCCCCCCCCCCCCCTCCCCTGACGTCTTAATGACGGAGTAAATGTGGCAGACAAAATCCATGCCAAGACTGATGGGGTTTTTTGGGAGGGGTTGTTCCGGTCTGCCAAAACGGGAAAGAAAAGAAAAGAAAGAAATTTCAACTTTAATCCATTCTGGGCGGGAACGCCTTTTTGGTGTTTTAACTATAAGCATTATGTTATACTTTAGCTATTGAAACAATAGCAGATCTACAAGCTCGTATAGCGCGCCACCGAGTGGCGCGCTATACGAGCTTGTAGGTCTGCTATTTTTTTTTAATCGTGAAAATGTGCCTGAAATCTTTGAATATATATTCTTCCAGAGTTTCAGTTTTTAACTCAAATCTTTTCTTCTGGGGTGTCCCTGGAACAACATATTTTCAGATGGGAGTCGGTGGCCAATTACATATATTTTTTTGGGGTCCTTGACCTATTAATATTGAGCACAACTGATACAGAAACGGGAGGTATTTCAGAAAACTGTCAGGATTTAGAAGATGTTTTTTTAATTTCGACGTCAGGCCTAAATGGGTTAATCAGAATGATGATTAATGTTTCCATTGTGAAGCCGTTGACAGGTACAGAGCATGTCGTGAGGAAAATTGTCTCCCACACTACCCCCCCCCCCCCCTCCCCTCGGGTCCCTTTGTGTCGTCTCTTCGCAGGTGACGCAAGAGAGGAGGAAGAAGGAGAAAGGCAATTTAGACAGAGGCAGGTGACGCTTTGAAGGTCTGCTTTTGACAGGCAGCCGGCCCTGATTGCTTATGGGCTGCACCTTGGACGTTTGCGTTCTCCCCCAGCGACAAAGGAGGAGTGATGGGTAATTTTTGTAACCTTAGTATTTAATAAAAAAAGAAATCATTCTTGCTTGTTGCCGAGGGAGGGGGGGGGGGTGCTTGGGGGATTCAAAGATAGCTGCTTTGTTTACTCAAAGATAGCTGCTTCTTTTGCCTGCCAGTGAGTGAGCGGTCACAGAGTACAGAGATGAATAACTGTTCAATGCATCGGAGACTGACAATGTGGACGTTACGGCACCTACACACATATACTAGACCGTACTGTAGACTGACAATGTGGACGTTACGGCACCTACCCTACACGTACTGTAGACTGTACTGTAGACCGTACTGTAGACTGACAATGTGGACGTCGTGGCACCTACGGTATACCCACACGTACTGCTCAAAAGTAGTGCAAATATCTCTGCTATAGAATGTAGGTGTATAGCTGCTACATACTGTAATAGTTAACAATAAAAATAAGTTACAAACAACAGAGCAGGTAATTAAATAGGCTAGATATTTGTCTTTAGTCTTTCGTTTGCTGAACTTAACCTGAAGCAGAAATACATTAAAACTACGTATATAGTGTAAAAATAAATTACTTATCATGAGTCATATCGTTATCGAGGTATTCAACAATGTTATCAAATAATGCATGCGTGCTTTTGTAATATCATGCAGCCTTAATAGAAATAAACGTAGTTTTTTTATCGACTGACTCAGCATTTCTTTAAGGATAGTGGTAAGTCATTCCAGAGACAGATCCTGGGGGCTCCATTTTCGTCACCGCTAAACCCCTTATCCCTAAACTTCTTTGCCTTTTTTTTTTTACTATTTTGAAAAACATTTTCGAATAGTTCAACTAGCCAATCTACATTGACACGTGGTGAGCTTGTAGACTGGTCATTTTAACTATTCAAAAATGTTTAGCAAAATAGTAAAAACAGGCAAAGAAATGTAGGGATAAGGGGTTTAGCGGTAACGAAAATGGAGCCCATATAGGTGCTACAACTGCAGAAGCTCCATGGCCTTCTGTTTTTATCTGGGGTTGTCTATAGGGACATTATGAGAGAACTTGTGACTCAATAATAACTGCGTGTGATCAATTGGAACAGAGGTTCTTTTCCCCGTTTCCTGAAAGGTTACGGACATGCAGGACAAGGTTTCTGCCCCGACAGCATCAATAAGTCACATCCGGCCTCAGCTGGCTGGGTCTCCAGGAGTTTCTATACTTACTCCAATCCATGTGGTATGTTTTCCTGCTTGCATAAAACAACAGAAGGCTGCCTGCACCACCTGAAATGTATTATTAATCAATTTAGGCCTGACGTCGAAAAAAAAAGTTCGCTCTGAAAGAATATATATTCAAAGATTTGTGCCGCATTTTTACGATTTTTTCAAAAATAGCAGATCTACAAGCTCGTAGCGCGCCACCGAGTGGCGCGCTACGAGCTTGTAGATCTGCTATTTTTCAATATAGCTAAAGCATGACATAATGCTAACACCAAAAGGGGTTCCCACCCAGAATGGGTTAAAATAAAAAAATACATTTTTCTTTACAGAAACTGTGTGTTCACATGAACACATGATGAAGCCCATGGCCAGAGTAAACCGGATGTTGGTGCGAGAACACCGAGTCACTGAGGAGATTAGACACTTGAGGCCAATTTTCGGGACTAATGCAAGGGATGGAAAGTGGGGAGTGGCAGGGAGGAGGAGGGAGTGGCTGTTTGCATGCAGGGCTTGTTGGAATTGAATGTGTTTGGAAGATTCTACAAGCGAGGCATGTGATTGAGGCAGTATACGGTACAACAAATGTAATTCAAAAGGGAGCGTGCGTGCGTGTGCGGGCGTGTGTGTGTGTGTGTGCTCGTGCGTGCATGTGTGTGTGAGTGTAAGCCTCCACTGAGATTCTAAGTGTACGTCAGCACAGGGCTCAGTAACATCTGTGTAATGTGCATCTCAGCATCCCTAACGTCAAACAGTATACAGAATGCATTTGTGAAAATGATGAGTGATGTGAATACAAACAGAGCCGTTACTGTACCATATATTTCCCAATACCACGGCACGTCCACTCATACAGTGCTTCGTTATACCCCGTCCTCTCTCTCTGTCACTTTTACTCTCTCCCCATACTTCCATTTTTCTTGTCTTCCCGTACACCCATCTGCCCCCCCCCCCCCTCACCCCAGACACTGGAATCCCATTCCCTTAATTAAACACGGACCCCTTATAGGACAGAAGGACAAATGCAATTTGTAACGATTTCCCCCTCGGCCGGCGCTTTTCATTATACAGGACTCTTTATGCTGACCACAGACTTCTGACGGCAGTTAATCTTCCATTGAAACCCATTAGGAGCCCCTCCGCCCCCCTACTCCCCACATGCACATCACCCCCCCCCCCCCCACCACCACCACCACCAACAACCGAACCCCCCCCCCCCTAAACCCTACATTCCCTTCCCCCTCACCTCCCCACCGTAATTCCCCCCGCCTCGAACCCTCCACCTTCCTCCTCAGCCACGCTCCCTCAATCAGGAGTCCTTATATTGTAGAAGTCGCCCTGTGAGGAGGTCCTTTCTGCACATTCAGGGAGACTAACTCTGACGTACGGTAACATAACAGGGCTGAGCTGAGTGACAGCAGGAGGTACTGAGGGAGAGAGAGAGAGAGAGAGAGAGAGAGAGAGAGAGAGAGAGAGAGAGAGAGAGAGAGAGAGCGGGGGGGCTGAGATCTAGCCTGGAGAAAGTAAGGGGCGCTGAAGTAAAAATTCTTAACCCATTCTGACCCGAGATCAGATTCTAAAAATGTCTTCTACATCCTGACAGTTTTCTGAAAAAGCCACGTTTCTATGTCAGTCGTTCTTCGATTTTTCAAAAAACTGCAGACCTACAAGCTTGTAGATCTGATATTTTTCAATAGCTATAAAGCATAACATAATGCTAACACCAAAAGGGGCTCCATGCACTTCCCGCCCAAAATGGGTTAATTAAACATCGAGCGACCACACTCCCACACCCAGCTGCATTATGCAGATGCTCGCTGGACCGTTTTAAGATGGCCGGGTTGAAGGGGGACGTCGGGGGAACACGTCGCAGTGCTGGGACGGACGGACGGAGTGAGGTGAGATATAGGAGGATTTCAACCAAGCTAAATGTCGCTCAGCATGCTTATATGAAGTGGTATTTAGTCAGTCAAGTATAGAGCCTATAGTTCAGTGGACGTTACGTGGCTTAGTAAGTGGGTGTATTCTGGACGTTGCTGTAGGGCTTCTCTGTGTTTACACGGTACAAAAGGAAAAGGCTTGCAGTAATGTAAAAAAAGTAAAAAAGGCGTGCTGTACTTACATTGACGGTCTCTCGTCCGCCGTACTTGACTCGGATCCGGGGCTCCTGCACCACGTCCAGATTGGTCCCGATCACCACCAGGGGTGTGTGGCCACTGGATCAGAACACAATCACATACTGTATAAGAACCTTATATATACCTTGTCGGCCGGAGTTACACTGTCTGGGGTCTATATACTGTACTAGGCCTTTGACGACACTCGCAGACAAGCAGAAATGGCGTGGGGCTTCCGGCACGTTTTTTTTCTCATTTCTATATTTGCAGAGAGCTCTCTCTCCCCAAAAATAGGAACACTATAGGGGTTCATGTACAGTATAGATAAACAAGAGAAGGGCTATACCGGTGACTCAGGATGCAAAGCATAGCATCGTTTTAAATCCTTTCTTTTTCTTTCTCTGAAATCCTGACACCGGCCTTTGTAAACTACCTACAGCAATCGAGCAGAAATGTGTCGACAATGAGTGAAAGGAAAAAGAAGAGGAAAAACAAACAAGAGAGAACCTCCTGCCATAAACAGGCCTCTCTGGAAAGTTTCACCATCAGCACAAAAAATAAGGGCGTCTCGAACTGGGCTTCTCCACCAGGTTTCTTTGTGAAGATAATACGCTTTGGTTGCAGGGGGAATGATTAGAGATTATTTCTGACTTCAGTAGCTGTATATACAATCAAACAGCACACGCACATCTTTGAAATACCAACAGAGGCAGCCAGAGGCGTGCACAGTTAGCATGTGTAGAAACCTCAGTACAAAACAAGGTGCACAAACAATGGAGGGGAGACTGGCTGGCTTGTGTGGGGCCCTCCCTATAATATGCAGCTGTCCGGGCCCTTGTCTGTTCTTTCCTTTCTGCTGTCGTGTTGGTCAAGGTCGGCATTGTGAAGAAAGAGGACAGGCATTGTGGGATCGTGGCAGCACAACTATAGACAAGACGCGCGGAGCATTCAGAATTGTCAGATGTGTGTGTGTGTGTGTGTGTGTGTGTGTGTGTGTGTGTGCATCGGACCCATTTGTGGGTTAATGCGGATAGGGGCTGCACTACATGGGAGAGCAGACTAATGCTGACCTGTACATTTTTAATTTCCATTTGTGCTTTTCCTGTGCTTTTTCTGGGACCATGCAGCTTACTACAGACTTCGATCCTCTGCCTCTGGTTGTGGTTTGACTATAAGTGGAGAGAGCCCCAGAGTTGCACTTTTATTTCCTCTCTTTCCTCTGAGACTTTTCAAATGTGGATCTGTGCACACCTAACTCCCTCTTTCGACCTGATTTATGTTCGGTCGCGCACGGGTGGTGCCGCGCACAGAAAGCAGGCAATCTGCAAGCTCTAGGCATGTAACGATATATCGTATATCGATATATATCGATATTATATCCCGACGATATGTATCGATTTATAAAACATTAATATCGATTTTCAAATTATTATTAATATATTTTTTTTAGGGGGGCTAGTGTGTGATATTAAATATTAATACCGGTAATAATAAATATACAGCATCGTGGCTACGAGTGTGCAGCCTTTTCTAATTTTTACAGTTGTTGCACAGAAATTAAGTCATTTTACATGAAAAGTAATGCTACACGTTTGCAATGTAGTTAAATAAAAATTGTGAAAAAAGCTTGGGGGGGGGGGGGGGAAGATAAATCATTAAAAGAGAATAATTGTGTTGAGAATATCGTGAACGTCATATCGTGATACGTATCGTATCGTGAGTTGGGTGTATGGTTACATGCCTAGCAAGCTCACAAAACATCGGAAGTAGAACTCTGGCTTTAATATACATCTCTGACGAGAGTCGTTGTTGTTCTTCTTCTCCCCGCGACTGCGACTCATCACTCATCTCCTTCAGCTCTAGTTGTTTTTAGCGCGACAGCGTGTGATGTGTCCTCCGTCTGCCAAACACACCGTATACCACAACAATCACAGTGAAATCACTTGTTTTCTCATGAGCTGCCCAGAAACAGTCTCCCAACAGCTTCTCCAACCTGTCCAATCTGCCGCCCGTGGCGGTTCCTCTCAGACTCCCACTAATTGGAAGAGAGGCCGAACAGTAATTGAAGGTGTGCTATTGACCCGTGTCTGCTTATTACAGATGGATTGGCTTGGCTCCTCTCTATACGGCTCTGGATAAGAGAGCTGAGGAAGGAAACCTTGTCTGCGGTGGTGGAAGTGGATTTATTGACAGGGATAATACGGGGTGCAGTACTTATAGTTTAGACTGTTTTTGGTTTAGACTAGTCATTGGGTTAGACCAGTCATTAGTCCTACAACTACAACCAGAAACAAACCATTGAATCCTAATTGAATCCCATTGAATCCTAAACCTCTAAATCAGTCAGTCAGGACAATAGCAGAAACACAAAGCCATTTAGATTCGAAATCAGACCATGATCTGATGGCCTGAGGTTGACACTAATGGGCTTAATGGGTGTACTCAATCCCCTCAAAGGTAATCACACTTTAATCATTGACCTCCAGACTCCTTACCTCAGAGTTGACTAGATTAAGCCAGACTAAATCTAAATATAAAATTCACTAAATCCTAATTGCCCAGACTCTTCTTCAACAAAGATGGCGAAAGCAAACATTCTTTGTTCTGTACTCATACAATAGTATGGTACAAAACACTGAAGTCCTTAAACCAGAAAGCTAACCCTAACCTCCCACGGGGCAGCACACCTAAACTTAACCTTAACCCATGTCTAACCAATGACTAGTCTAAACTATATGCGCCCTGATAATATGGGTAAGAAAAGGAGGTGCATACTTAGTTTAGACTAGTCATTGGTTAGACATGGGTTAAGGTTAGGTTTAGGTGTTCTGCCCCATGGGAGGTTAGGGTCAGGTGAGGGTCTGAGATAGGTTGTAGTTGTAGGAATAATGACTGGTCTAACCGATGACTAGTCCAAACAAAAAACTGTCTAAACTAAGTACTGCAAGAACAAAACCCTGGCATGCACATGTCATGCAGTCCGTGGTGCAGTGGAAGGGAGGTGGAGGTATACTGTACTACATACTGTATAGTTACTATATGCAGTTATACCTGGCGATGCTCCAGTCTGGCTCGATGCGCTGGACGGTGGGGTCCTCGATGTACTCAAAGGCCAGGCTCTCCTTGACCTGGGCGCGGTCCACGCTCACAGTGACCTGCACCGAGCCCACGCCCGACAGGGAGGGCGCCGAATAGCACACGATCTCCGTCATGGTCCGTCTGGCGTGGACACACAACAAAGACACATTTTAACCCATTCTGACCTGAGATCAGATTCTAAAAATGTCTTCTATACATCCTGACAGTTTTCCATTCTGACCTGAGATCAGATTAAAAAAAATGACTTCTATGTCAGTCGCTCTTCGATTTTTCAAAAATATCTATTTTTCAATAGCTAAAGCATAAAATGATGCTAACACCAAAATGGGTTCCCGGCCAAAATGGGATAAAGGAGAGCATACTGTACAAGGATACAAATAGTAAAGGCACAGTTAACCCATTTTGGACTGAGGTCGATAAAAAATAAACGCTTCTAAAGGCTCATACATAGTCTGGATTTTCGGTGGTTAGGTGACCACCGAACTACAACATGACGACACAAGCCACGGTGAAGAGCAAACCACCGCCACCATTCCAGCCCTTCTCTCTGTTTTTACTCAACACCGCTCAATGTTATTTCAGCTCCGGTGGTCAGCTCACCACCGGAGTGGTGGTCACCTCATCACCGAAAATCCAGACTATGAATAGGCCTTCAATCCTAACATCTTTCTGAAAAACCCATGACAGTGGTGCTCAACCTTTTTCATGTCAAGGACCCCCAGAATTATCTCTATTGGGCCACGGACCCCCCATCTCAAAATATGTAGTTCCTCCAGGGACCCCCCCAGAAGCCAATATTTTAGTTAAAAATGTTCGCACTGAAATATATATTCAAAAATCTGCGCCACATTTTCACAACTTTTCAAAAATAGCTAAAGTATAACATAATGCTTAGTTAAAACACCAAAAGGGGTTCCTGCCCAAAATGGTTTCACAAAACCGCATGTCTTCGTGACACAATAAGCATGCCACTCAGTTGTTATAAGTATAACAGCGTCTCCGCCATATGTGGAGGCTGCCAATCAGAGCCAAGACGGCACAATGCGTTGCCAGGCCCTTTTTTGCCTCCCTTTTGGGCATCCCGAGTTGTTGAAACCCTCTAACAACCAGTCTGTGGGTATGTCCTAGGTTGCCAAATATAAAAAAAAAGCATGCATGCATTCACAAAGGGCGCGCACACACAGACACGCACATGGATACAGTCACACATGCATGCCCTAGTAGTGCACGTAACCAAACACATACTGTACACCGATAGGACACAGTGTCTGTGTGCTGTTCTCCCTCCCTCACCATGGCTATACCTGCCCACCCCCGTGAATGCGTCCCAGTTCATTAACAGCGGCATGCCTGCGTTTTAGACCCCCTCCTCACCCCTGCCAGAAACGCAGTGGAAGAAGCACAACGCCAGTAATTAGCCCATATCTCATTAAAGCCGGCTTGACTCCTCAACCTTACAGCATTACAATCAAACTATACCGCAGCATGGCTTTAAATAGATACCTGGGAGAAGGAAGAGGAATATGGGGGGGGGGGATAAGGAAGGAAGTAAGGAAGGGTAGAACCAGGAGAGAGAGACAGAGAGAGAGAGACAGAGAGAGAGAGAGAGACAGAGACAGAGACAGAGACAGAGACAGAGACAGAGAGAGAGAGAGAGAGAGAGAGAGACAAAATCTAATTAGAGACAAATTGACAATCCTAGAATCAACAATAAAAACTAATCAGAACCCCCTCGACTATCCAATCTTAATTAAAGAATTAGAAGACAACATAAAAAAGCTTAAATCTGGCAAAGCATATGGCCCTGACGGTATCATGTCAGAGATGTTAAAACACAGCAGCTCTGAGCTCAAACAGGCCCTGCTTAAGTTGTTCAATCTCGTTCTTCAGTCAGGTTGCTTTCCTGAGATATGGAGCCGGGGGCTCATATCCCCAATATATAAGAGTGGAGATAAATGGGACCCTAACAATTACCGAGGCATATGTGTGAGCAGTAATCTGGGGAAGGTGTTTTGCAGCATCATTAATGCCCGGATGCTGGCCTTCCTTACGGAACACAATGCCCTGAGTAAAGGGCAAATTGGCTTTCTACCAAATCACCGCACCACTGACCATATTTACACTCTACATAGTCTAATTAGCCACCACGTTCACCAAAAAAGTAAGGGTAAGATCTTCGCATGTTTCATTGATTTTAAAAAGGCATTTGATTCCATTTGGCAAGAGGGACTATATTACAAAATTCTCCAAATCGGTGTAGGAGGTAAAATTTATGACATAATTAAATCAATGTATGTCAATAACAAATGTGGAGTGAAACTTGGTGACAAATCTACAGATCTGTTCACTCAAGGGAGAGGTGTTTTTCAGGGCAACAGCCTGTCTCCAACACTATTTAACATCTACATTAATGATTTAGCATTACTGTTGGAGCAGTCTGGAACCCCCGGCCTAACCCTTGACAATAAGGAAGTCAAATTCCTGCTCTATGCGGACGACCTGGTGCTGCTGTCTCCCACACAACAAGGACTGCAGCAGCACCTGGACCTGTTGGAGCAGTACTGTCAGAACTGGGCCCTGACTGTAAATCTGAACAAATCCAAAGTCATGATTTTCCAAAAGAAGGCCAGATCTCAGGAAAACAAATATCAATTTAAATTAGGAAACACACCTTTAGATCACACCCTGTATTACGATTACCTGGGACTTAAGATTAGTGCCTCAGGTAACTTTGGTCTGGCAGTGAATTCACTAAAAGATAAAGCATGCAGAGCATTTTATGCCATTAGGAGAACATTTTATAAAATTGATATCCCTGTTAGAATCTGGATAAAAATATTTGACAGCATTATCCAACCAATTGCTCTCTATGGTAGTGAGGTTTGGGGTCCACTCAGTCACCAGGACTACACTAAATGGGACAAACATCCCACAGAAACCCTGCATGCAGAATTCTGTAGATCCATATTAAACATCCAAAGGAAAACACCAACCAACGCATGCAGGGCAGAATTAGGCCGTTACCCATTAATTATCAACATTAGGAAAAGAACACTAAAGTTTTGGCTACATCTTAAATCAAGCCCCCAAGACAGCCTGGGATTCCAGGCCCTGCAATCCCAGGAGATGAAACCCCAAAAGAGTCCCTTCTGCAAACTAGTCCTTGGACTTATTGATCAGCTACCACAGAACAGTGTCCAGCCTCAACCTCAGACCAGCACTGCTTTGCAACCACTAATTAGAGTCAACCAAATTATTAAACAAATAAAATACACATATCTGGAACATTGGAACAATCAAACCAAAACTCAAAACAAACTTAATTGTTATCTGGCCCTAAAACATGAATATAAACTGGCTGAGTATCTGTATACGGTCAAAGATAAAAAACAGCGACAGATCATGACTAAATACAGAATGAGTGACCACAGTCTGGCCATAGAGAAAGGACGACACAAGAAGTCCTACCTACCTCCAGAACAGAGAGTCTGTGGTCACTGTACCTCAGCTGAGGTAGAGACTGAGACACACTTTCTAATTCATTGTAATAAATATAATAATATAAGAACCACATATTTTAATAAATTTGAGTTGTTGATCCCAAAGTTTAAAGAGTTGCATGACAGTGACAAACAACTCATTCTGTTGGGAGAGGGACCTGCAGCACATCTGGCTGCACAGTATGTGACTGCATGTCACAAAATGAGGGACACTTAGAAAAATATACACAATGACTATTATCTTGACACGAACCATCTCGACACACCACGGACACATTTAATACTGTACATTTTGACAGTATTTTCATATTGTATTGTGAAAATTAATGTTCTATTTGCGTGTTTTCTGTTATATTTTGTATTTATTTTATTTTGTTCGGTTCTTTTGTTGAACTTCATGCTTTGGCAATACTGTAGCTACTACATTCATGCCAATAAAGCTAACTGAATTGAATTGAAATTGAAATTGAGAGAGAGAGAGACAGAGAGAGAGAGAGAGAGACAGAGACAGAGACAGAGACAGAGAGAGAGAGAGAGAGAGAGAGAGAGAGAGAGAGAGGTAGGGTGAGACCAGGAGGCAATTGAAGCGAGGTCCATGAGTGCAGCAGGTTTCTGGGAGCTATTATTAGAGGGTTTCTGACGCGGGAGGTCATCAAAACCTTATTAAGATTTACACAAGTCTACGACAGGCTGAGGAGGAGAGAGAGAGAGAGAGAGAGAGAGAGAGAGGCTTCCCCAGGGGAGGTTTCATGCTAATGCCAGGGAAGAAAAGCACAGGAAAAAGGAGAGAGAGAGGACAGAAAAAGGAAGCTGGGAAGCTTCTTACGTAACGGATATAATAACTATATAATCTGGGGAAGGGGGAAATAATAAATAGAAATAATCTTAGAATTAGAATATATATTTTGGGTGTATAGAACTGAATTGAATTGCAGTAATAATGGCTTTAACCAAATCCAAAGGCACACCTGGACACCATTTGGGAACCACTATTCTATCATAATATGTCAACTCAAAATCTATTTTCACATTTGAGCATGGGTATCTTTTGCGTCTACATGCTTACGGCAAAAGCGACCTTTTGCGCGCCATGTTGACGAGGGTATACAGGCTTTAGTTCCGACATACTATTGATCCGAAACCTCAATCCCTAACCTAACCATAACCGCAAGCAGCGCATTTTCGCATCGCGATTCGCGAGCCAAAAATTTGCTACAAACTTGTCGCAGGCTTCCATTGAGAACGAATGGTCTTTATACATCTGCCGCACCATGATGCAAAAGGTGGCGTTGGCATGTGGCCGTCACAGCCAGGCACCCAACTTCACAATATGATGTCTCTCTCCATCAGCAGCATGGTAGAGAGAGCGTTTCGGCACGTCAGAGCCTGCCTGGTCAAAATGGTCAAAGTCTCGAGCATTGCTGATAGTTTTCCACAAACCTAGTGCAACATGGTTTGATCTTCTCAGAGTAACATTGTTGCCAAAGTGGTTATCCATTATGATTCTGGAACAGGAAACATTAAGTTACACATTCTACGTGTGTTACATTTATTGTGGCAAAACAGGAGTAGAGTCTCACCCATAGAACTCGCATGTCTGGTTCCCAAACAAGACGGTGACGCTGCTGCCGGCACCAAGGTTCTCCCCCATTATCGTCACCTTGGTGCCACCCGACTCCGGCCCTCTGCTAGGGGACACACCTGTGACTGATGGCATCTGGATGAGAGAGACAGATAGAAAGAGAGAGAGAGAGAGGAAACAAAATCAATATATTTCATCTCTCGGTCGCACTCGCCATATTAAACAGGCTTTTCTCGCCCGTTTACTCTAAACGCGCGGACCGTGCGTGCGTAAGCCAAATGCCCTGGCTACATCGATGTGTCAGACGCGCGGCAGGTTTGTGCGGGACCTTCCGGGAGGATATATAGATACGTGCGCATGGGGGCATACGCACGTAATCTTTTTTTAACCGATCCTATTTTTAGAGCACGCGTAGGATGGCCTGCTGTATCCGTGCGTCTGGTGTAGCTGGTATCATTGACATATATTGGTCCTATCCAAAGGCACTGTACGCACGCAGTAAACGCATACGCACGCGCGCAAAATTGCCTGGTGTAGCTTGGCCGTGATACTGTATACACAAGAGGGCTGATTACACATGAGAAACACCTGGGGAAGACAAGAACATAGAACCAAAACAACTAGAACACAACATAGAAATACAACACCTATAGACAAGCAAAGTCTGTGACTGTGACATCCTCGGTTTAAATGTATTCTTGGAGTAAAAAATTACAGTGAGGATTCGATGGCGTACATTTTTCTCCATTATCACAGCCAGGGCCACAGCAAATAGTCATTCATATGACCATGCAGTGCAGCGCAGTCAGAGAGAGAGAGAGAGAGAGAGAGAGAGAGAGAGAGAGAGAGAGAATGAAAGCATCAAGCTCTTACAGTCTCTGTGAGATCCGTCCCTCTGTGCATTGCTGAGATGTGTTTTAAAGACGGTCTGAAAATAACTAGTGTTTACAACAGCAGGCAGGCAAGCAGGCCTCCGTCAGAGCTCCAGTCACGCCCAGAGACAGACAGATGGGGGAGATATCCAAACAGACAGGCGGTCGGCCCGAGACACACAGATAAAACAACTTCAAAGTGCACACTCGTATACACCTACTCAAACGCATATAGGCAGCACACGAGTTGGCAGACTAAAACACACATTCATGCACAGACACACTCGCGCACGCACGCAAGCACGCACCTACGCACGTGCACACACACACACGCACACACACAGCATTTGTATTTGCATGTGTATACCACACGCATACATGTACTGTACACACTCTCGCATTTGTTTTCTTGAGTATCTTGTATTTTAGGTCAATACTCTTTTTTACTGTTGTTTTTTCCTCCTTTTAGTAATGTTTATATGTGCTCTTTTTTGAACAACATTCAGTAACTAGAAAATGCCGTTCCTGCAGGCGAAAATATTTGAGTTCTTTGAAAACAGCTGTAAGGAAACTATGCTTAGTAGAAATTCAGTTGAATGTTCTTTCAAAAGCATAAAGGGCCATCCACACAAACTATTTTACAGTTTGAATGAAGACTAGATACTGAAGGGCATAAAATAGGTGTAACAAATACTCCTATTTAGTCCCATTTAAATTTAAATTAAGTTTCTATGTGAAAGTATGAGGGATTGGGAGAATTTGGGTTGAGCCCACTAATTATCAGCTGCTGTTAATTGTTGAGAGAGAGAGTGCCAATTGTTTTTTTCAAAAAGGCGTCCAAAGGCGTCCTGTGGCACTCTAGGACATAAAGGGGAGGCGTCCTGTGGCACTGAATGAGTTGGGTTAAGATTGATTCAGAGAGTTTTCCAGTCGTACCACAAAGGAGTAGAGTTGTGACGAACGAGTCTTCAGCTCCGGGCGGCACTCTCCCACACACAGCTGGACCGGGCCGGGTCGAAGGTCAGGAGGAGCCGCCTCCATCTCACACACTATCCTAGGAAGACACAAATCACCATGTCAGTATATCACCAGAACAGTCACAGCACAGCAATTTATTTCTCCAAAAAGATGGCTTCCCTGTCCAACCTTCATAATATCGATAGTTGCCATGTGTGTAGTTTGTAAAACAAAACCACACTATAATCACAATGCAAATATGTTAAGTGGTGAAACCGAAAGATACAGGAAAAATCACACCTGTGTGAACTGAGTGGTGCAACTCCCCCCTCCCCACCTATCTCTCTCTCTCATTAGCACTATCCCTCTCTCTGTTTCTGGCACAACAGCGCCCATACTGGTACTCATTATACTGGCACTCATTAACGTCACATAGGTGAACAACACATAGGTGAACACGGACATTGCTGTTCCTTGGAGTGGTTGCACCAATCAAAAAACTGGGCTGGCAATGGCATACAGTACCATCCAAATGGGCAATAAACTGGCTGTTTGCAGGCGTATTGAATTGTTTGTTGACTATAGTTTGTTGATGTCTCCTTTGACTAAATAGAAATAGTGAAAGTGCTTCACAGGAACAATGCTGGTGCAAATAGTTTCACTGGCATTCTTTCCGTTGTCGCCCTGTTACCATCAGCCAGCAGAATGCACGGAAATGCATAGAAGAAGAGAGCCGTGAACCCGCTGCTTGAACCGGAAGTACTAATAGTCCATTTCATACTGTAGTTTCACCCCTGCTTGAACCGGAAGTACTAATAGTCCATTTCATACTGTAGTTTCACCCCTGCTTGAACCGGAAGTACTAATAGTCCATTCCATACTGTAGTTTCACCCCTGCTTGAACCGGAAATACTAATAGTCCATTTCATACTGTAGTTTCACTCGTGGACGTTGGTCTGCCGATATAACGACAAGTACTACCAGCGAGGTTGATTAAGAAGTAACTTTTGTGGAAATGGAAAAAAGGTATAGTCATTATTTAGTCACAATAATAATAAATAATTATTATACCCACATTCCCCATTTCCCCATGTTCTAACCTGGGGGTCCTTATTTTGGACATGTGATATACTCCTAATAGAGGAAAATGTATTCTACAAGCTCACAGTGCCTCCAAGGCATGCTGTGAGCTTGTAGATCGAATATTTTCATAATATATGACAAAATATAAAATAGGACATTCATTTATGAACTGTGCTCCTCGGAGCACATGCTGCGTTTTGTTCAAAATGGACCAATCCTGTAAACTTTGGAAGGCACCGTTTAGCCTATCATTATGGAATATGAAAAATTGGACAGATCCGTCTTGATTGCACGACTATAGAGCGTCGCAGACCCTTGAGAGACCCGGAAAAGAAATCCCAGTTCATTTTCCTCATAGACTTTTCAGAAAGTATTTATTTAAAGACGTTTACGCCGCGGACAAAGCCAACTCTTGTCGTGACAAATCATGACAATAAACACAATTCTTTGGGCTGAACAAATAATTAGAAAGAAGAAGAAAACGGCAGTGCTTTTTTTGTTGTTTGTTGTACTTATTTGTAATTATTTGTTTGGTCCAAAATATTGTGTTTGTTGTCATGATTTGTCACGACAAGAGTTGGCTTCGTACGACGCTTAAAAGGTCTTTAAATAAATACGTTTTGAAATGTCTGTGGGAAAAAATGCATTGGGAACTATTTCCTGGGCCTGGCGTCGTCATGAAAGGGGGCGGGACTGCGACGCTCTATTGAGATACTATGTACCCAAAAATGTGGTCACATGGTGGCGATATAAATGTCTATCTGCTCTGGCACACAGAGGGCGCGTGTGTACAGTTTTACCAGCCAACGGTGCCAGAGATGAGCTGTTCACAGACAGAAGGACGGACACACGGACAAGGTGAAAAAGACAGTCTTGGCCATGCTTTAATTTGGCCTGTCGGAGACAAGGAGACATATATGGAGCCAGGCAGGGTTTATGTATGTAGGACCGTGAGCTGTGATTAGACTACATTTGGGGGGACAATCATGGATATACTTTCACCTCAAAAGTCACCCACAAAAAAGTTTTAGGATAATTGAGCTATAGAGAGATGACTTCCGCACACCTGGAGCAGGTACGATGATGACGAGGCACATACAATGTAGAATGAGGGACACGTCCGCACATGTACCGCCACTTGCTGGGTTCAGAGCATTTATTTAGGAAGCAGCGTTTCGGTCTTGCGACCTTCCTCGGGCTTAATTCAAGAAGCACATGAGTTGAAATTGAGCTGTACACGGTCTGCATAAAGTTAGCGGAGCAAGTCATCTATAGCTGTGGGGCTAGCTGTTCTTTTGCATCGACTCCCTTACTACTTTAGATTGACTTTTTTGACTTTTTGTCTCTATCACTTTCACACTGCACGACGCCTATTCTCCAAATGAAGTAAATTCCCCCGCACAAAACCAGGTACTAAATAAGTAAATCACACAGCAGACACATCTAAATCTATTGACGGGACAACTGCTGGCGAGTAATAAAAGAACCAGAAGCAATCAAAGTGCTATAGAGAGGCAGGCAGAAAGTGACTGGGGACTGGGAGCTGGGTACGTGGTGGAGGAGTTGCCATGTCGTTGTTTTTTGAGAGTGCTTATCTCCTGAATCACAAGTACTTCTAGAGCAGACTCTCAGGTGGACTTGCTGGAACAGAGAGGCTCTGGGAGGACTTACTCACGGATATATGACTCGTAGTTCCCTCCACTGCCACACTACTCTATACAGATTCCCCTTTAAACATAAAACTACTGTACTGAGGCGGGTTCACACGGGGTTATTTGATTCATTCCACTGCGATGTTTCTGATTGTTCTTGGTGCTTTTGGTCTTTTAATTAAGCATGGTGATATACATAGATGAATTCACTACCGTCGTTGTCCCATAACTGGGTTAAAGTGCTGTCACTGATGACAAATGGCTGCCTACTGCCAGTGGCACACTGAGCATTTCAATCACAGCTCCCCATGGCGTAAACAGCAAGGTAGCAGAGACAGAGACACACCTGCCATCCACTGTTATACATGGGCCACGCTTATTTTTATACGGTTGGGTTACAAAAAAACAAAAATGTAATTCAAATCAATGTATAGCACTCAATAGAGGCGAGCGGTGTGAGCATGTGTGTATTGTACTATAGACTACAGTGTGTGTGTGTGTGTGTGTGTGTGTGTGTGTGTGTGTGTGTGTGTGTGTGTGTGTGTGTGTGTGTGTGTGTGTGTGTGTGTGTGTGTTGTGTGTGTGTGTGTGTTAGGGGCAGAAGGGCACGTGGATACACGTGCACGTCTGTAATGCAATCGGCAGCAGAAAGTGTCAAAGGGGAAAAGCGGTGATCGCGTAACAGCCAGCACTGAGCCGTTCTTTTACCGAAGGGGGCAGAAGTAGTAGGCCAGCGAAAGAATTAAGGTTATAACAGCTCCTCTGAGAACCATGACTATGATAGCCTGTGTCCTGTGAGTGTGTGTGTGTGTGTGTGTGTGTGTGTGTGTGTGTGTGTGTGTGTGTGTGTGTGTGTGTGTGTGTGTGTGTGTGTGTGTGCGTGCGTGCGACCGTGCGTGTGTGTGCGTGTGCGTGATAAATTGTATCGACGTGTATGTGCATGAGTGTCAGCAGCCCTGTGTCCCAGCAGCAGCGCTAACTGCTGCAGATTTGAACTCTCAACCTGCCCAACTACTAGTCCTCCATCTCCCTGCAGAGCCCAATGTTCTGGCGCGTTGTTAGCGATTAGAACGACGCATTAACGCTTGCTTCGTGCTCATCTGCAGCACCAGCTTAGAGCTGCAGCCCCCAAAACGCATTCCAGGGATACGGGATCCTGGCAGTCTGTACCGCACCCCCCCCCCCCCCCACCCCCACCCTTTCAGAGGCTTCCATCCCACCTGCCCAGGTTAAACAACCATAAGGTGCTGGGGGGAAGGGGGGGACTGTGTCTGTGTAACCAGCCCCGGGGTATATTATAGGCAAAGGCAGTTATGATGGAGTGCGTGGCCACATTCCATTAGTTCAGGGTGAACGCGGGACAGGCTTTGCCGTGATGTATGCACAGTGTGGGACAATTAGGGAAGTAAACACAAGTAAACACACACAGCTGTTGTGGGGGATTGTTAGTCACTGGCGGAGCTATATATACAGCGAGAGGGAGAGGCACCGGGTTATAGTGTGCTGCGGGAGAACAACAATGTCAGGGACAGACGGTCTTATCTGGACCGGCTCCCAGTCTTCATTAAGATAGAAGAGATGGTGGGATGCGACCGCGGCTCTGTGACTACGCATAGAATGCAGTTTGTTAGCGCTGCATTGGCGTTTGGCCCCTGAGTGTGTTACATCTAAACCCCAGGGACAGACGCGTACGGTGAGGATGCGTGCTTAATCACTTTTCCCTCTAATTCTCCGACGTCAAGATCACTTTTCCAATTTTCACGTCGAGACGGCCTAACTAACTAAACTGTGCTGTTTTACTATTATGTTGCAATAATATTACTTATTCACGTTGCATTGGAAAGTATGCGTATATAGGCAACATTTATTTTCTCCAATTTTAGAACATATTTCACAAAGTCCTGATTGGATTAAGTGATTAACCAAGTTTAATTTCATTATTCATCTACCGTATTTGTATGCAGCATATGAACCAACCATGGCAGTTTTTAAATAACATGAACATGTGAGTTGCTATGCATAGTGCACAGAGGGGTCCTGGAGGGTACGAATTGGGCCCAAAGTTAACCCAACGGCCAAATTCATATATTTTTGGGGGTTCTTGACATGAAACTGTTTGCGAACCACTGACACACAGAAACATGAGGTTTTTCAGATAACTGTAAGCATTTAGAACCACTGACACACAGAAACATGAGGTTTTTCAGATAACTGTCAGCATTTAGAACCACTGACACACAGAAACATGAGGTTTTTCAGATAACTGTCATTTAGAACCACTGACACACAGAAACATGAGGTTTTTCAGATAACTGTCAGCATTTAGAACCACTGACACACAGAAACATGAGGTTTTTCAGATAACTGTCATTTAGAACCACTGACACACAGAAACATGAGGTTTTTCAGATAACTGTCAGCATTTAGAAGACATTTTTGTAGAATCGTTCCCAGGTCAAAATGGGTTTTAAATGACCGCTGATGGGGTTTTCACCGAGCGTTATGCTAGCGGTTGTGACTTACTGCTCAGCGATGATGTATCCATCCTCGACGGGGGTACACCTCACCCCCGCCACCTCCACGTTCCCCACCATGTCGGCGAAGGCCAGGCCCAGGTTCATGCCGTGTATGGTCACCAGCGTCCCACCCTCTGGTGGTCCCGCCACGGGAGTCACCTGCAAAATGACACAACGGTTCAAGTTCAACGGATCAGAGTATAGAAACGTTGTGAACTTGTGATGCTTTGTGAGCCAAGGTGACTCTCAAAAGTTGTTCTCCCATTTCTGTGAGTAGAAAGTAACAAAAAGGTGATTTATGGACAGCATAATGTGTTATAGCACATTTTCTATATACCCGGGGCTCTATCTTGGTCAGGATGGTTGGGGAGAATAGCAATTACATCCACCCTCTGTCCCCGCTTCCTACAAAATGTCAGCGCGTACATAGCATGGTGAGTCATCGTGCCAGAGTCCACAATCACAACAAGGCACTCCGAGTCCTTACACAATTTCGATCACACACAAACACATGACGACTCCCACAATGAACCTTGAAAAGTCCAATAATCTTCCAATAAGTAGAACTTCTTCCTTGAATTAGTTATGCACTAATGAAGCCAACGATAAGAGCCTCCTCTTAAAAAAATGAAAAGGTGAGCAATCATTAACATTCTGGATACACGCCTTGGATACCGCCGTTGCCATGGACGATAAATCTAAACAAGAGGCCCATACCCCTGCTTATAGTGCAGACCACCTTCTCATAAAATACAATATGGCCGCCCAGCGTGACCTTGGCACTGGGGTGGCACGTTGCCTTCTGTGCTGCAGAGCCCCTCTGAGGCTCAGACCTGGCCACCATCCAGCCTCCTCCTCCTGAACAGAGAGGAGAGGGAGGACTGGGTTAGGGGAGTGAGGGAGCCGAGGGAACAGGGATAGAGAGAGACAAAGGGGAGTTAAAAGTGAAAGGAGAGGAGGAGGTGGTGAACGAGGAGAAAAGGGGCGAGAGGGATGGGACAGGAAAAGAGATGAAATAATGCATGAGCCACAATAAGCCTGATTTATACATAAGTTGCTTTATATACTTGCATGTGCACTGTCGTCGCATATACCGAAAACTCCCAATCTCTCATCGTGTCACTGCAGTGCATCGCATTGTGAGCACGTAGACCGCAAGCAGTAATTATAGATCAAGCCTAGCACTAAGTAAACCAGGAATAACGCTATTTCTAGTAATGCCGGCAGAAGTACACACAGTAACATTCAGAATGTGAACTCAACTCTGAGAGTGTGTACAAATGGAAGGGTGCAGTACTTAGTTTAGACAGTTTTTGGTTTAGACTATAGTCATCGGTTTAGACCAGTCATTAGTCCTACAACTACAATCTATCTCAAACCCTCACCCTAAACCTACAGTAACCTCTCACGGGGGGGCAGCACACCTAAACCTAACCTTAACCCATGTCTAACCAATGACTAGTCTAAACTAAGTACTGTATGTCAAATGGAACAAAAAAATCACACCTGTGTGAACTGAGTGGTGCAATCCCCCCCCCACCTCTCTCTCTCTCATATTAGCAGGCAATACAGCAGGCTGCAGCACTATCTCTCTCTCTGTTTCTGGCGCCCCCTACTGGTACTAATAATAAGTAATATACTCCTGCTCAGATACACATAGATAGGTAGGTACGCACGGCGGACATTGCTGGTTGTAGGAGTGGTTGCACCACTCAAAAAAAAAAACAGGAGCAGCACAGCTGACATTTTGGGTGTTGGCCCATGCTTAGCTCGAGTCGCAACTATACACGTGTGAATGATGTCAGCTCTGGGAGACGTGCCCCCCTCGTCCCCTCCCCAAACCACCGTTTTCCTCCAGTCGTACCGCTGCTATGGGGCACTGCGGCGTCCCACCGGGACGCCGGTATTGTAATCTAGATTTAGTGGACATTAATTGCTCTGGATGTAAAGTAAGTGTGTCAGTGCACCGCCTCAGGGTTCTGAATACATGAATCTTTTAGCACTGCTCGGGTGTGCAGGGGGGGGGGGGGGGGTTATATAGGATAGGGAGGGGCAAGGAAACAACAGCTAAATATATCTATGTCAGGAGATGATGGCAGCTATTTGAAGTGGACTTAGCGATGCATGGTTACATAATGTACGGGAGTTTTTAGGGGGGCCTGAGAGAGCGAAGCATGGGGGGCTAAATAAGAAAGGAAGCGGAGCAGTGTTGTTTTTGGCAGCAATATGTCTATTTTAGTTTAGTCATAGTCTTCGGAATGAAACTCGAAATTTAGTTTTAGTCATATTTTAATCATTTTAGTCACCTGGAATGTTTCAGTGTTTAGTCTAGTTTTAGTCGACTAAATATCATAAGATTTTAGTCGACTAATTCTGCAGTTGTTTTAGTTGACTAAAATGTGTTTTGGTGGGCCTTGATGCCGTCGAAATGACTGATTTTACACTTTGCTGAAAATAGCAGATCTACAAGCTCACAACGTGTCGCGTTGTGATCTTGTAGATCTGCTATTTTCAGCATGCGACCAAGTGTAAAATGATGTATACTGGATCTCTTGTCCACTATAGTCCCTTCCTAACATTTTAGTCTAGTTTTTATTTGTTTGAAATTGTCTATACATTTAGTCTTTTTTTTTGTCACCATAGCTTAGTTTTCATTTAGTTTTCTGCAGTGAAAAAAGGTAGTCGACGAACATTTCTTGTCTTAGTTTTAGTCGTCGAAAACAACACTGGAGCGGAGAACAAAATGCCTTGAGTCAGCGGGCAGCAGAGAAAGAGTGAGTGCCACTCCGGCGTTATCAGCCTCGATGGTCGATGGATGACAGGTAAAGTATAGGGACGATGACAGGACAGAGGTGCGTTATCAGCCGGCGAAAAACTGGGAAGGAGAGAACTTTCTGCGACACACCCCCAGAGGCTGTATAACGGAAGCCTTTGCGTGCCTCGTGGCTCAAGACAAGGGAAGAGGTTGAACTGCTAATCCATGTTGTGAGAAAACCTCCAGTCCACTCAGCAGATGAATTGTCAGCCGTGAATCATGAATGGTAAATGGTGCATTTATATAGCGCCTTTATCCAAGGCGCTTTACATAGATTGTGCATTACATTCACCCATTCACACACACAATCATACACCGATTGCGGCGGAAGCCATGCAAGGCATACCAACCAGCACATCGGAAGCAATTTGGGGTTCAGTGTCTTGCCCAAGGACACTTCGACAGGAGGAGCCGGGATTCAAACCGCCGACCCATGGATCATTGGACGACCTGCTCTACCTCCTGAGCCACAGTCGCAGAGTGGATAAACTTTAAAGTCTCCGATCTACAAGTTCACAATGCATTGCAGTGTAATACAGTATGTCTCATTGGTTCCATTTGTTTCAAATCAAACCCTCGTTTTCCGTCGCTCTGTAGAATTAGTGTTATTGTTATCATCTTGTCTTTTCTTGTGTCTTGTTTCTACTTATACTATAATAATACAAAGAGGGAACAAGATAAAGTATAAGACATACCGAACCATCGATCCAGATCTATCTGTTCACTCTAGCACCAGCAGCACACCTTACCTTACATTGATATTTGAGGATAACCTTTACACGGTTTCGGTTGTCCGCTCATAGACTGCGTGTGGAACGGGGAAGATGGATGTACTGTAACTGTAATACCACCTGAACAGCGGTTTTGTCAATGTGAGACTGGTATACAAAACGAACAGCACATACAGTACTATAGTGTGTCCCCAGCTCGCACAAGATATCAGAGTGAAATATGGACACGAGGGTATTGATTTGAGCTCACTCTTTGTGGGGCACTAACAGAGAGACTTTGCGTATGCTACATGCCTGCCTGTCACTCCTGTTGTAAATGGATTTTGTGTTTTGTATTGTATATTTTAATGTATTGTACCTTTTAAAGTTTTTGATTCATGGGTTTTTTTTGAGTGGTCCCTTACGGAGCTATGTGTGTGGGTATGAGCACGAAAACAGCATGGTTGTTTTTCACCACCTTGCGCAACCTAACACACGCAAACACACAGAAAACAGCCACAACACGTTGAAAGTACTTAGCTTGTTGTACTTACTAGAAAAGAAGGAGGAGCAGCCACGCATATCCATGATAAGTTCTGGGATAGAAAATTGCACTAAATACTGTTATTCATGACGGTAGCAGCTGCAGCCTCTGCTAGCTAACTATAGCAAGCTAACTGCAAGCTAACTAGCTATCCAAATGCTAACCAAAACAAACTGTTGAGCAGGGTTGCCACATTTCTTGTGAGAGAAACAAGCAACCAGGTCTATAAAAATGTTAATAGGCCAGATCAAAGTCAGAAATTCAGAAAAAGTCAGAAAATTTGTCTAAAATAAGCAACTATAGGGCTGACTGTCAAACTTTGTTGGCCAATGTTGTTTTAGAGCAGTGGAAGGACTACCAATATTTCAAAGCAACTTTACAGATAAACAAGTCCATATAATGATTATAATGATCAGACTTGGCAATATATATACAAATGGTACCAAATAGACCCTGATTTTCAGAGTTAAATTAACACTGATGATAGTGTACTCCCAGAGAATGGTATCAAATGGGGGTCTGTGGCCTATGCTACTAGTGTGTAAACTGTGTTGTATGCTATAGGCCCCTCTTATTTAGCTGCTACAGTATTTATTTACTCTTTGAGTGAGAAGTAAAAAAAATATTATAGGCCTTGAACAGTCATTGGTTTAAGAAAGCAGGGCTGTCTGTACTACTGTCACTTGGTACCTTTTGCATAATCATCGGTGCAAAATCTTTGCACAATCCTCAGAGAAAAGGTGCGTTTTTATTCCAGTTTAAAAAAAAATCACTATATCGGTTGCATATCGATTATCGGTGATTGTTACCCTCTATCGTATCGGTTATCGGATCGGTCACAAAATTCCATATCGGTCGGTCTCTACCTAGTCTAATAGATGGATCCTATTGTCCTGAACAAGGCTGCAGATGATCAGAGTGTGTGATGGGGCACTGTTGCCTTTTGAGGAAGAGGAGGGTTAACCCATTTTGGGCAGGAAACCAGGGTGTTTTACACGTGGTGTTAAAAAAATGTGACACAAATCTTTGAATATATATTCTTTCAGAGCGAACGTTTTTACACATAATATATAATTCTGTGGGTCCTTGACAGGAAAATGTTTGAGAACCACTGATAAAGAAACATTAGGTTTTCTGAAAACTGTCAGGATTTAGAAGATATTTGTAGAATCCTTTCTCAGGTCAAAATGGGTTAATCTCTTCTGTCTACTGCAACATCCTGTTGTTTGTGCTCTCAGACTCTCGTCTTGTCACATGCTGACGTCTACGCCAGGCTATAGAAGGTGACACCAACCTCCATCAGGCCAACAACCACTTGGAAGTATAGCTTGCAAACCACACCAGTTGCAGCAACTCCTTGGGACAAAACACGTTTTAAGGTCAACCAATGCAACTCCTTGCGACTCAATGAGTTACATTGGTGTGGTTGACCTGAAAACCAGGTTTTGTCCAAAGGAGTTGCAACGAAACCGGAAGAGGCGGGGTGCATACTTAGTTTAGACTAGTCATTGGTTAGACATGGGTGTGTGCTGCCCCCGTGGGAGGTTAGGTTTAGGGTGAGGGTTTGAGATAGGTTGACTAATGACTGGTCTAACCAATAACTATAGTCTAAACCAAAAAATGTCTAAACTAAGTACTGCACCCGAAGAGGCTCATGGGATATGCATGCACAGCCGGGGGAAACCTCAGACCCCCTGCACCCCTCAACCCTTCACCAGCATGCCATGCTGCCCGTGTAATCCTTTTAAGAGCAACAGCCTTCCACCCGCCTGGCTTTGTCACACTGTCAATGGAGGGTAATTCCCAAGCAAACAGCATGCAAGTCTTATTTCCTCTCTTCGACTCTCCATTCAACATTCATTCATCATCTTTTACTCCCCCCCCCCCCCCCCCCCTCCATCGTCCTTTTAGCTTTGGGGATCAGAGTAAAGGCTAAGGAAACCAACGACCACAACTTCCTTAAGATGAGCTGTGGGATTTGGCGACGGGGAGACAGGCCTGGGTGAGATGACCTACATTGAGGAGAAGGATCTCTTTGTGTTTCTAATCCATGAAGAGAACCTTCCAGAGATGGGAAGAGTCTCTCTTTAGTAGCTATAAATCTCCCAATGGGAAGGCAGAGCCCTATAGCAACTCTTAAGCCAAATTCCAGTATCCAAAATCTCGGGCCACTCGCTCACTCACACTCGGTCACTCCAGCATGGTGGTGGTGCTACGGTGAAATTGGTGACCTGCCGAAATATGTGACAATGTAAGTTGTGTGAAGTCCACACGATGGTAACATATACGTATTTCAGCAGGTCACCAATTTCACCATGATGGAGTGACCGAGTGTGAGTGAGCGAGTGGCCGAGATTTGGGGCAGTGGAATTTGGTTTAAGGAGGCGAGGGGTGAGAACGAATTAGGAATATAAAGAGAGAGAGAAAATGAGGAAAAGGAGCATCTGGGCTTGTGAGATGACCTGAATGGAAGCTGCTGGTGCTGTATTCATCTTCCTCAAGTTTATGCATGCTTCAGTAGAACGCTAGCAGACCATGCAGACTGGTATTCATCTGACAGCCCGTGGTGGGACAATCCAAGCTAGAGAGTATATAGAAACTGGCCACAGCTTATGCTATACTATCCCCTCCTGCTGTGTACATCATGTACACTATAAATATGCATGCTTTACAACAGTAATGCTATGGTCAAACACAGCGTCGCTGTCCGTCATCTGTGGTGCTGAAGCATTCACCAATAATTGATGCATGTAGATCAAAAGGGTGGATATCAGCCTGTTACCTCTCTCTCTCTCTCTCTCTCTCTCTCTCTGGAAAGCAATTGAATGGAATTAATAGGCAGCGAAAATCTAACACCCTTTGATTGACTGATGATAAAACATACATAATTGACACGGGGAATTTACAACAATCACACTTTGAAAGAATACAAAGAAATGTAAATCTGTTTAAAATTGTGTTTATAATAATGAAACAGGCTGTGTTTTTGAGGGGCTCTAGCCCCTCCTATACCCAGCTTTGAGTGTGTGTGTGTGTGTGTGTGTGTGTGTGTGTGTGTGTGTGTGTGTGTGTGTGTGTGTGTGTGTACCACAGTGTGATGATTTGATTGGTTGAGGATGGAATGTGCTGATGCATGATGATAAGAGCACCCCTGTCTTCACACGAGTGTGATATTTTTTTTAACCTTTTCTTGCTTTATGGAATAATACAATATTTTCTACTTGAACTTAACAGAGCTGCCTTGGACCTTCTTTACGTTCATCAGTTGATTTTGAATATTCTTTTTGGGTGGGATTGGGTTCGGGGTCATTGGTTAATGGTTATCTTTTTGGGTCAGATGTTAGGTCGGTTATGTCCCTCGTAATAGGTCAGGCTTGTTTTTTCTTTTGGAATTAAACAGCAGTTTGCTGGCACTTCCTCGGTTAATCTCCGTGTCTCTCGTCCCCGCTCAGTCAAATAATGCGTATACAATTTTGGTTGAGAGCCAAATTGAACGGGACTCGATATCTAAGCCCCACAGATCACTTCCTACAAGCAAACTACATCCCAAATATACTGTTACTTGTCTCATAGCCGACAGGGAGAGATACAGGCTGCGACGAAAAGGGAGTTTTTGGGGCAGGAAAAGACACGAGGCAGCGAGTGAGGAATGGAGAGGATGTCTGTGGATAGAGGCATGTTCTTGTATACAGTGTGTGGATGAGTGAGTTTCACTGTGCAAATAGACTTGATGATACTGTGTTTGCTGTGGCATGTTTTATTCAGCAGAGCCCTGCTGCCTCTGTCCTACAGCAATCGTGTGTGTGCGCGCGTGTGCCTGTGTGCGCGTGTGTGCGTGTGTGTGTGTGTGCGTATGTGTGTGTGTGTGTGTGCCTGTGTGCGCGTGTGTGTGCGTGTGCGTGTGTGTGTGTGTGTGTGCGTATGTGTGTGCGTATAAAGTTTTGCTCGGCAGAAGAACATTTTGTCTGGCCTCCCATCGTCTGGTTCTGAATGGAGGCACGCGGGTCGTCCGGGGTTACGGCAGTGAGGAGAGCTCAGTCATACTGACGCCTCTTCTACTGACAAGTCCATGTCATCCCAGAGGTTTTCAAAATGACAGCCGTACGTACGTACACACTTTTGAACGCGTGTGTGCGTGCGCGAGAGAGCGAATGAGAGGGAGAGAGAAACCAACTTTTTGGAGTCAACGGCCACACGTGGGAGAGAGAGTGAGTGGGTGTGCGTGCGTGAGTGAGTGCATGCGTACGCGCGAGAGAAAGCGATAACGGAAGAGAGCGAGACGCTACTTTTTAAATGCAACAGCCACACAGTCACATACACACACAATCGCCTGCACTTATGAAAGTATAGCCATGTTGGCCAAAGTCCACGGAGCAAGAATGTACTAGTATTTCTTTCATATGTGCCCACACGACTCCCCCCGGCTTCACTTGATAGGACGCTCCCTCCGTTGTTAGCGGGGGCTTTACATCTCTTCAATATTAATGGCCCGTGGTAGGAGGCACCGTGGCACTTAATAGAAACATTAATTATTCAAAAGGCACATCTTCTGGTGCGGGGCGCGCGTGTGTCTACTAATGTGCTAGTAGTATGTATACAAATCAGCTCGTGATGGGGGGGGGCTTTAGGAAGCACACAAAACACAGATTTAGTAATGAAATTCAGAACCACTGGGGGAAGGGGGGGGGGGGGTTGTCTAGGTCTTAAAGAAAGTGTAATCGCTGAGGGGTGGGGTGAGGCTGAGGGCGAGGAGGAGATCAACAGGGCCGACCTGACGCTATAGTGTGGAGAGGGAGAGACATCAGGAAGGACTCATCACACTCCTCTGCTTTCTATAGCGTTCAACTCGCTTCCTGCCAATCCCTTTAGTCAGCTGACCTCGACACTGCACCACTCTATCACTCTGACCCTCCCTGGTTTTCCATTTCAACAGCTTCCACAAAACAAATCTTTGCGTCCGTCTCTCTCTCTCTCTCTCTCTCTCTCTCTCTAGAATGTTTACTGACCGAGGCGGAGTTAATGCAGTTGTCCACACACCCTGCTAAATAAACAAGTAGAATTTCCTTTCTTTTGAGAAATGAAAAGGCCTCTCCCTCAACCTATTATGTCCTCGCTCCGTTTCACAGTTTCAGTGTTTGTCTTTCCCACTACTGAATCATTCCATTTCAGTTTTTTTTGTTTTCCGTTCTTGTCTTGCTGTCTGTTTTTGTAGTGTGAAGGATGAAGGTCTGGGTTGGAGGTGGCCTTGGTAATCACATACTGTGCTCACAACACTAATGAAAACAGCTAGCTGAATGAGATATGTCCCAGCGGATGGTAATGGGCACCCTGGGCCCACATGCACACGCACACGCGCACACACACACACACACACACACACACACACACACACACACACACACACACACGTTAAGTGGACGCTCAGGAACCGCCACAAATGCCAGACTAGCTGAAAGTGTAATGGAAGATCCTAACTTAATTTACCAGGATGACTCAGTACACTCAGACAGTCCATCTCAGAATGACGACAATTAAAAATATATTACAAGACATGCGCGCACGCACACACGCGCGCACACACGCACACAAGCACAAACACACACACACACACACACACACACACACACACACACACACACACACACACACACACACACACACACACACACACACACACACACACACACACACACACACACACACACACACACCAAGTCAGATCTCTCTTTAGAAGCGTTAAAGGTGTAGGGAAACGGAAATGGTGGGCATTTTATTTTGAAGTTTCAGACGGTTTCAACATGAGACACCGCTCTGAAGTTTCGGAACCAATCAGAGCGTCGCATCCCTTCAGGCGATGGGACGGTAGCTAGGGACGGTAGCTATGGTATACGCAGGAGCATGGTGTGTGTTTGTTTACAAGTCAGATAGTTGTCCAGCTGTACCAGCTTACTGTTATGTGGCTTATTTCTACCCTATAATGTTTTCAGATACATATTTTAGCGTGATGATTAAGTTGAAACCAAATAATACACTGTCTGGATGTTATCTTGAATGGGAATAAAAACGGAGGATTTCTGTAATCAGTAGCAGCTGTGCTGGACGGATGCGCAGATATGGGGAATTAAACGGGTGAGCTTCATTTTTATTGACTTTTATCGATGTGTATCTCTACACGTCATGACGCAGCACGTTTTCAGGAAGTAATAAAAAAAAATTGTATGGACTTTTGATATAAAAACACACCAATTATTTTGTTAGGTATGCCCATATGATGACCACGGATAAGGTCTAAAAGTGTGAAAAACGTATTTTTCATTTCACTACGCCTTTAATATTGTAACCGAGATGCATGATGAAGTCAGAAATGAGTCCAGAACATCGGCATTATGGTCAATCTACACGGAGGCAACATAGGTTTTGTCGGGCCATGCGCACGCACACAAACAGGTCGGGAGGGGCTGAGCAAGGCCATGCCTACTATAGCAACGGCTAAAAAATATTTCTGCGATCCCGTACATATTTTCAGTGTACAATACAGTATATCAATAAGTCATAAAAGTCATCAAAAAGTTTGAATTGGCCAGAGTTTTATGTGGGAGGAAGAATAGACAGAATGAATCAATGCGGAGCCGGTCAGGTCTGAGGGGGCTGCGGTGGGTTAAACGTAATGCAGTGGTGCATTAACCGGAGCTAATTAAACAGCCCGACTCCCCAGCTGCGGCACAGTGGAGTCGACCGACGACGCTCAGCCCGGAATTCAGCCTCAGTAAGCAAAGACCTCACATTACGGGGGAAACAAATAAGCACATCCGGGTCGCGACCCCTGGGGGGTGGGGGGTGTTGATCGAGGTGATCGATAAAGCCACACACACCTTCTGCCGTCTCGTGTGAATGGCCACATGAATTCTGCTGGCTGAACAGCCCTAAGCCTGATTCATATGCCGGTGGCACGCACCACAAATAGCAGATATATATACAAGCTCACAACGTGCTGGATCGTAAACAAGTTGTCTGCTTGTATATCTGTCATTTCTTGTGCGTGACACAGCACGCAACAGAGTATAAATCGGACATTATTTATTACTAATAATAATAATACATTGTATTTATAACGCACTTTACATTTGAAGCTAATCTCAAAGTGCTACAACAAGAGAAGACGAATAGAATAAAATAATCATATAAAAGGACTAAAATAAGGACAATTCATGCATTTTGTGGAATGCTGCTAAAAGGTTTAAAAGCACACTGTCAAAAACATATGTTGGTGGTGCCAAAGTTTGTGCTATTGCCATTGAGAATGCATTGGACGTTTAAGTTAAATAACTCAAAAACTACAAAACATTTCAAAGTAAAAAGTTCCAGCATGTGTCTCCACAGTCAGCTGAATTATAAAAAGTGTGAATGGAGTTTCTATAGGTGAAAGTGATTTTTTGGAAAGTGTTGCGTGGGCACACAAAGTGTTAAAAAGAAATGTCTTAAGTCCCCTTTTAAAAGCGTCCGCGCATTGTGTTGCTCTCAGGTGGTCGGAGGAGGGCATTCCACAGCCTGAGGAGCAGCTGAGCAGAAGGCCCGGTCCCCCATGGTGCGGAGTTTTGTCTTTTACTTTTACTAAAGAGTGGCTGCTGCTGTGACGTTCTGTCTAAATGTGCCTGGTGACAAACTTTGTTTCAAAGTGCTGGATAACCTTGTGAGGTGCACCCTGCCTCAAAGAGCAGGCAGATGTCAGGGAGACATAGCGCCTTAAAGCGGAATATGTCTCCACTGGTGTGTGTGTGTGTGTGTGTGTGTGTGAGTGTGTGTATGTCAATGCACTTGCCCTTGCACGATGCATAACGAATGCACGCACGCAGGCACGCACACACACACACACATCCCTATACGCACTCCGACACACACACACACACACACACACACACACACACACACACACACACACACACACACACACACACATACACACACACACGGTGACACAAACACCAGATGCTCTACCACATGGAGCCTGAGAAATATTGAGAGCGACAGAGAGGAGAAGAGGGAGACAGAGAGAGAGAGGCCATGTACAGATCTGCAGGCATTAAGCAGCACCAGCGCCCTGGGGAGCTTCCTGCAGGCTCAGGCTCATTCTCATTCATCCTGCGGGGTCCGGGCGGGCGGAGGCGAGCAGAGGAGAGAGAGTGGAATGGAGCCCTATATCCTTCCTTCCAATGCAAAGCCTCTCAATGCAAATCAGACATTCCACCGGCGGTGAAGTGGAGCTCAACTCTCTCTCAAGAGAGAGAGAGAGAGAGAGCGCTGCCGTTATCAACCAAAGAAATGTGTGACTGTTGTAATTGTTGGAAAAGATGTGAGGATGTCAGGCATATATATAGACTGATCTTGCTGGGTGTTTGAGTACGATGCACTCCATCAGATAACGGACGGTTTCTCATCAACCTCTCACCGGCATCGATATCACAGCCCTTTGAGGACGCACGCACGCTCGCATGCACTCAGAGTATAATATACTATCTAAACTAGAGCGTGGTCATCACAGCTTATTATCCACTGGCCTATACTGTACTGTTAACCGGGAATCTCTCAGGGATCTATACTTTTTTTGCTCTACACTAAATATCATTGCCAAAAATAGCCGATGTATAAGCTTACGTAGATCTGGTGTTTTCGTCCGATGTTCGAGTCAGAAATGATTATCACACATTTGTGACCAGATTTGACTGAGAGACTGCCATGGTGCAAATTCCAGCTTTTCACCAGAGGAGAAAAACTTTTTTTTTTTTTCAAAATGAGTTAATAGCACAGGCAGACTCGTCACGTACTAGAGCATGTCTGGAATAAGTGTCAGAGCTGAAATCGACATGTGAATATGAAATAAATGCTTAAACATGTAGGTACATGTAGGTGTAATGTTAGAGACCACAGAAGTGAACCTTTCAAGCCTGTTTTCTCCACTCGCTGTTTCTCTGCAAGACATTACACTACAAGCCATATCTCCAAAACTGGTGGGTCAAACTGAACAACCAATGTCAATTTGAAGCTACGATTCCCTGCTTTCATATGACATAAAAAAGACGAATTTTTTTTAAAAAAAAAAGAAAAAATCCAATGGCAGTCGCTCAGTCAAATTTGGTCACATTTGTTCTTATAGCTGGGGAAGTTGTTAGAGACCACAGAAGTGAACCTTTCAAGCCTGTTTTCTCAACTCGCTGTTTCCTGCAAGACATGACTCTATATAAGCCATATCTCCAAAACTGGTGGGTCAAACTGAACAACCAATATGTCAATTTGAAGCTACGATTCCCTGACATTTTTAATTCTTATAGCTGGGGCAGCTTCACGATGGCACACACGACACACGCATACTGACCTCTGTGATGCGCGGGTTGGTGCACTTGACGTTCCTGCTGGACAGGTCCAGCCAGCGGGTGGTGTAGGGGTTGATGGGGGGGCAGTGGTGGCGCAGCGTGCAGCGGCCCTCGCCACTGCACCAGCCGCACTGGAACTTCCTCTCCGACTTCAGGCACATCCCACAGCTGTCCCGCTGCGCCGCACACTTGTACAGATGCACTGTGGGGATACGGGAACGCACGCACGCACACACACACGCACACACACACACACACACAAGCACACGCACACACACACACACACACACACACACACACACAAGCACATGCACACGCACACGCGCACACGCACGCACACGCACACACACACACACACACACGCACATGCACACGCACATGCACACGCACATGCAAACGCACACACAC